>NW_024344240.1:12045132-12060132 GCF_902729225.1 Pteropus medius | reverse complement strand
TGAAGTATTTTGCTGATGAAAAAATATTCAAATAATTATTCAATTGGTGATTTGTTTCTATGTAGCTTCCTATTTTACATGTTCCTGTTTTTTAAAATGGGCTACGCTCTAGTCCAAGGTCCTCTCAACCCTGCCCAGAAGTAATGCTAGAGCTTCCAACCTTGCGACTTCACTGGGATTTAACAAAAAGTTAAATTTTTTTATCGAATCAACACATTTCTTTTTTTACTTTAAAAACAAAACAACAAAACAGAATCTAAAAAATAAATAAATAAAAAGAAAAGAATAGAAAAGAAAAACACTAACATTTATTGATACACTGAAAGCTGGAAATCAGCATATGAATCTGTGTTACATCATGTTACATCTCAGTTGAGACACCATTAGATAAAAATAGAGTAGTAGCGAAAGGATTTAAAGATAGGAGTTCCAGAGTCAACCTGCTGTACTAAGAACATCCAAAGTTCATGGGACTTGGTGTCTTTGTATATTGGCTTGGACACAACTGTATCCAAAGTGCCACAGTCACAAAACAGATAAAGTACCCTGAAAATTTGAAAACATTTATCTGTAAATATATAGACAACCCAGTGTTCATTGCAACATTATTCAGAGTGGCCAAGACATGGAAACAACTGAAATGCCTTTCAATAGATGATTGGATAGGTGATTGGATAGGTGGTTGGTACATATATACAATGGAATATTACTCAGCTATAGAAAACATGAAAAACTGCCCTTTGCGACGATGTGGATGGATCTTGAGATTATCATGCTAGGCAGAATAAGTCAGACAGAAAAAGTTGAGAACCATGTGATTTCACTCATGTGGGATATAAAACTGAAAGCAACAAATGAACAAGACAAACAAACTCATGGACACAGACAATAGTTTAGTGGTTACCAGAGGAAAAGGGCAGAGAGGTAGATAGGGGTACAGGGGGTCAAATATAAGGTGACGGAAAGAAATTTAACTTGGGGTGGTGAACACATGATGCAATATACATATGACATATTATTGAATTGTACACATGAAATCTATATAATTTTATTAACCAATGTCATCCCAGTAAATTTAATTTAAAAAATTAGATATTTACCTTACCAAACATCTACTTATATATTGATATCTCTAGTTTGTCTACAATGAGATTTAACTTATATAAAAACCTTTACCTCAGCAATGTGCCTACTTCAGAAAGCGAGTTCATCTACTCATCACCAGCAGACTCTCCATTTTTCCTTGATAGTTGGCAGATACTTGGAAACATTTTCAATATAACAGATAAGTTCATCTGTAAATATTCACATTATAAAAACAGTTACTACCTCTATTACTCCAACTTATTGTATAGCAAACTTTTTCTTGACTATTAGTTATTTGTTGGTGGAAGCTTTTGAAATTTTCGCTTTATCTTTTTTTTTCTCTTCTAGAGATAAAAAAAGAAAATCAAACAGATTGTTTGATTTGTTATATCCACACGCTGGAAATATAATTAATATTTTAATATATTTTCTCAAGTAATTTTTTGGTACAAATAGTATATTATGGGATTAAAATGATAGAGAGAAAAAGCTTTGTATTGTCTTCGGTGGCAGAGGGGTGGTGGGGAAGAAGATTGATAGAGCATATAGGACTTAGGGACTCCACTGCATTGTGTTGAGATATGGCTGCATTGTAGGGGCTGTTAAGCCTCATTGTACAAGATACTTAACCTTGCAAAGACTGTTTTCTTGCTTGTGAAATTGTGAGAGTAAAATATATTATAGATGCTCCTTAACTTGTGAAGGTGTTATGTTCTGATACACCCATTGTAAGTTGGAGATTTTATAAGTCGAAAATGCATTTAATACACTTAACCTACTCAATATTATAGCTTAGTCTACCTTAAACATGCTTAAGACACTTAGATTAGCCTGCATTTGGTCAAAATCATCTCACTGCTGCTGCCAAGCATCACAAGAGAGTATTGTATTGTATACCACTAGCTCAGGGAAAGGTCAAAATTCAAAATTCAAAGTTGATTTCTACTGAATGCATATCGCTTTTACACCATTGTCAAAAAAATAAAAATAAAACTGTTTGACTTATAAAAATATGTATATAAACTTGTTAGCACAATAAGTACTCTAAATATAAAAATATACTATTGTTTTTCTCTATTATGTCTTAATATTTCTGTCATTAAGTGTACTTTAAAAACATACATAAAACCTGCAGATTAATTTATTAAGTGCTTCAAGATATTTTATTAAACTCTGACATGCCCTTGAGCGGATTTTTCATTACATTTATTTTATCATTATTTAAAATAATTTTAACATTAATAGACTTACATTCATTTTTAATTATCACCTCAGGATAAATTGCTGAGTTGTATTTGCTCAGTTATTATCTATTTGATTCCACTTTTTTATTGGTCAGATTTGATTTTAAAGTTACATTCTTTTAATTATTATAGCTTGTTAAATGTTTTAAAACATATTCATCAGATCAGATTCCATTTTCTTATCTTGCAAGCGTTTCTGGAAAATATCTCTGTGAGATTTTCTTAGCATGTTCTTATAATTATTTTATGTCTTCTGTATATAATCATTCTGATTTCTAATTTTCTATATTTTCTCACTTCATTCTTTTTTATTATTTTTATGACTCGATTTGTTGAAAACATTAATTTTTGATCAGGAAGCAGTATGCTATGCGTCTTATGTTATTTTGATAGTTTTTATGTTATACAGATATTTTATTAGACTACAGTTATGGCTAGGAAATTTGTTGATGGTTTTGATATTATTGTGACCCTTTGTAACTTTTTAAATTTCAAATAGTGAGAAATGAGAACTTATAATCTTCCTGCAAAATGCTGTATTTTCAGGAATAGATTGGACAGGAGATGCCTTACATATCTCATCCAGGCACAGGTCACTCTATCCACAGCTACACCCTAGTCCAATGTCCTCTCAACCCTGCCTGGAGGTAATGCTACAGGTTTCAACCTTACTGGTTTAGTTGGTTCTCAATCAAGCAGCCACAGTGATTGTTTTAAAATATAAGCTAAGTTAACTTACTCAAATACTAGTGTTGTTTCCCATTTCACTCTAAGTAAAATCCAGAGTTATTGCTTGAATCCCTTTATGGCCTCACTGATCTCATTACTTATTATTCTCAATTTCTCCCTCTGATGAAGCTTTGCTATTTCTCAAACAGGAAAAGAACTCACTTTTCTTGGAGACTTTGTATTAGTTTTTCCCAGTGTGATTTCCTCATATATCCACATACTTCCTCACATCCATCAAGTTTATTCTCAAACAATAATCTAAGGCTAAAGCTTTCCCTGACTACCCATCGTAAAGTAACACCCTTTTCACCAGCACTCCATATATCTCTCATCTGCCTTTATTTTAATCCTAACATCTGAGTGCATTTGTTTCTATTTTAACACAAATTAAATATTTATTTAAGAATTTTGATTTCTATAAAATTATAATTCTTATAGGAAAAAATAATGTTAGTAGATACTAAAACCTATGCAACATTTTAATTAAAGCACTGCTAAAAATTATAATCATTAATAGAAAAATCCCAGAAATATTTTAAAAGATATTTAAAATTATAATGAGTAAAATAACTATGAATAAAGTGTTTTTCCATAAAAAGTCAAGGCAGTTTGATGGTGGTGGGTACAAAGGTGACTCAGAACTCCAAATTATGGACACAGAAAAAATGCAGAAATATTCAGAAGAAATGAAAAATAAGTACTTCTTAGAGAGTATACATGGTCACACTAAGCTTCCCGAAAAGAGAATGGGCAATTGGGCATTCATGGCACACTGAATTTAGCTATATTAATATATTTTTCATTTTGCCATTACAACTTCATTGAGCAGTTTATAAAGTTACTGTTTCTTGATGCTATTTCCATCCTTCCATAATCTGCTCGGTAATGCAGATACTGGGCCTCTGACGATTGCAATTCTCCTTTGCTACCTGGCTTCCCCAGATGTTCACAAAGAGGAGCACTAAAAAGAGGCTTGAAGGTAAGAGAGAAGAGAATTCTTGTTTCCTGTTTGCTTGCTGATTCTTCCAACATCAATCTAGCTAAAGAAGTTTACTGTGGCAAAGGCAGCTGGTTCCAGCTTCCAGCTTTTTGTGGCACGGAACCGATTGGTTGAGTCCCTTATGAAACATCCACATTTGGGGCCTGTATTACCTCCTCAGTGGGCTGCATGGTGCCTCTCCATGAGCTCCTGAGAAACTAGCAGTAGCAGAACATACTGTAGTAAATGTCTGCTTAATTACTTATTATTTACCTTCTTCCACTAGAATAAAGCTCCATGGGGAGATAATTTTTTCCCATTTTGTTTTCCTAGAGCCTAGAAAGAAGACTACAGTCAAGAACAAAGAATGCTCAATAAATATGTGTGAATAAGGAAAAGCTACCTGATTATGATTTAAAAATTCCTCTTCGCTTCCCCCGCCCACACACATATACATATAAGAACACATATCTACTCAATGAACACTTATATACCATGATGGTTCCACTACTTACTATCTTCTTAAGGAATACAAAATTAAAAATAAAATGAACTGATATATGACCATTTGAGGAAAGTGAATCTACTGAGAAAAAGATACAAAGTGATATTTTCAAAACCAAGTCAAGTAATTTGTTTCATTGTCTGTGTTTGAGATTATTATTTTCTTTGTTTATTGCACAGATAATTAAACTTGTGAATTTAATTGGTTTACTTGGAACAGGACCAAAGAAAATAAGCTGCTTTTCTAAAATAAAATTGACATTTATGTAATGTTAAAATATTACATAATTTAAAAGATTTTATTAAATCTGCTGATATTTTATTGCTATTAGAACAATTTTAAATTATATTATTCTCCATAAAATTATTGAAACATATTACTTTATATGAAAAAGTATACATATGTAGAAATATATTCACTATTGAGTAAATATCCTTGACAAAGTGGGAAATGTTGGGAGAAAGAATAAGTGAATTTCTAGTTTAAAATTTCTAATGCTCTAGTCCATTATCACTTTAGAGTACACACAGATACTAAATAGATAAAACTGAAGAAAAAAATCTTAGTTTAAACTGATAGTTTTATATAAAAGTAAGCCATTGGTTTATATTTTTAACTTGAAGAGAGACAATTAACATCATATTAATTTAGCAGATGAGATATTTAAAGATTAAATTTACTCCCCCAAAGAGTATACTAAATATAGTCTGGATACTTGATAAAATCTAATATCTGAGTTGTCTCTCAGTTGTTTTGAATTTCTTAGTCAAAAATATATGTAGTAATTTTAATTTAAAGAAACAATTGTTTTTACACATTCTGGTAAATTCACGAGTCCACCACAAAAGCATTAGGCAAACTGCAAACATTAAAAAAATAAAGAGAAATCTTTAAAAACAGAAAAAATGTCACATTACATAGATAGAAGCAAAATATAGGTTAAGAATTACTTCTCTTCAAAAACAATAGGATCTGGAAGACAATGAATGTGATCTTTAAATGTCTGGAAGAAAAGTAAAAAGTGTCCACTTAGAATACTATATTGAGCAAAATTATCAACCAATAATAGACAAAGTAAAGACATTCTTAGATATACAATAACTGAGAGAATCGATGCCATAAGAACTATACTTAAATGTTAAACGAAATTCTTCAGAATGAAGGCTGAAATAACAATAAAGTTAATTTTTATCTATGGGAAAAACAAACAATAGAATGGTAATTTAATTACCATTTTAAGTAATATAAAAGACATATGACTAGTCAAAGCAAAACTGCATAGCATATATTGCATACATTGATTTTTGTATAATGCATATAGAATTTTGAAGGCAATAGAAAGATAAGACACAAAATAAATGGAACTATATTACGAAAAGTTTTTAATGTGTTATTCTCAATAGTACAATACTAACTACAAAGAGAATATGAAGGAAAAATATATGCACACTATAATTCATAGAAGAAGCTCAGTAAACATAATTTATAGAGTCATGGCTAAAATTTCAATATACATGTTAAAAAGTGATTATTATAAAAATATTTTTTTATCCCAAATAAAGTTAGGCAAAAGAGAACAAATGCAAAAATGTTGTAAGGAGAATAAATTTTTAAAACAATCTAATAGGCTAAATCCAACACTATTAATTTTTACATTAAATGTATATAGAGTAAATATTCCAATTAAAAGTCTGAAATATGAGACTAATAAAAAGGTAAGACTCAACTATATGTTGTTATAATGGTTACGTTTATGGATTGACTTGACTGGGCCATGATACCAGATATCAGGTTAAACCTTATTTCTGGGTGTGTCTGTAAGGGTGTTTCTGGAAGAGGAGACGCTTGAAAGAATGGACAGAATAAACCCCATTACCTTCCTCAATGTGGGTGGGCATCCTCCATTCCACTGAGGTCTTGAATAGAATGAAAAGGTCGAAGAAGGGAAAATTCTCTCTCTGCCTGACTGTTGAGCTAGATCAGTCAGTTTTCTTCTGCCTTCGGACTAGGATTTACACAATCAGTGCCCTTGTTTTTCAGGCCTTTGGACTGGGACAAGAGCTATACCAACAGCCTTCCTCAGTCTCTAGCTTGTAGATGGTAGTGCATTCTCAGGTTCCATAGTTTGAGCCAATTCTTCTCATCAATTTCCTGACCTCTTGAATGATAGATGATAGATACATGATAGATAGATGATGATAGATCCTATTGGTTCAAAGTCTTTGAAAAACCCTGATTAACACAATTATCTATGAGACCCGATTTAAATACAAAGGAGCATATATTTTTAAAGTAAAATCATGGGGAAAGTTTTATGTTACAAACAGGGTGCGATATCAATACCAGATAGAAGACTTTGAGATGAGAACTATTACCAGAGATAAAGAGGGACATTTCATGATAATAAAAGACTTAATTCATCAAAAAGATGTGAAAGAAAAGTATATATATCTAGTAACAGAGCTTCAAAACACTTGAAGCAAAAACTTACAAACTAAAGAAAGGAATAGACAAAGCTATCATAATTGGAGATTTTAACATCCCTCTCTTGGTAATTAGAGAATAACCAAAAAAGAAGAAAAAATACAGTAAGTTTATAGAGCTATTAACTGTCTTAACCTAAATGACATTTATAAAACCTAACAAAACAGAATACAAAATCTTTCCAAGGACTATATATAGAATGTTCACAAAGATATAATATATGCTAGATCATAAGAGAAGTCTAAAATCTTGTAGTATATGTTCTATAAACATAGTAAAATTAAATTAGAAATCAATAACAGTACTGCACCTAAAAAATAAATATTTGGGTGTTACATAAATACATTTCTAAATAACTCGAGATTTTATTTTTAAAAATTCAAGGAAAGTCAAAAAATATTCTAAGATGCGAAAATGAAAACAATATGTTGACATTTGTAGAATCGTGCTAAAGTATGCAGAGGGAAATTTATGGCTTTAAATGCTTATGTTGAGAAAAAAAAAAGATTGTTTATGCCCATGCCACCCAGAACATACTCGATCTCATCTGATCTCAGAAGTAAAGCAGGGTCTGGCTTGGTTAGTACTTGAATGAAAGGAAAAAAAATGAATTAAAATCAATTATCTAATCTTCTACCTTAGAAGCTGGCAATATGAGTAATTTAAACCCTAGGTATATATAACTCAATAATATAAAGAAAGAACAATCAACAAAGATTAGAAAAATACTTGTATTTTAAAATGCATTCACCTCAAAATACTTTCTAATGTTTCTTTTGATTTCCTTTTGACCCATGGACTATTTAAAAATGTGTTACTAAATTTTCAGAATTCCGAATAGTATACATTTATCTTTCACCATTGACTAGAATAGCACCATGGTATCTATGGGAACATTTGGGAGTCTGGTACTGACTTTTGGTCAAGACAAGACTGAAATGAGCTCCGAGTAATAAATAATATGCTGTTTAAATTTGAAATTCTCCTGGTGATCCCCATGCAAATTTGCTTACATTGTTTAAAGATGTGTCGATTGATGGCTTACAACTTGTTTTAAGTGGTTTACTGATTGACTTGGCTACATGACCAGTAGATAGAGTTACCAGATAAAATACAGGATACCCATGAATTATTCAGTACTAACTTATATTTTTAAATAGCTAATTATCTGAAATTTAAATTTAACTGGGATCTGTATTTTATTAGATAATTCAGGCAACCCTATCAGTAGGGCATCAAAAAAAACCTAACTTGAAATATTTAAATTCCCCTGAAACAAAGATTTCTCACACAAATTTTGATAATTGATCATCTAGACACAAAGTTCTTCCGTTGTGACTAAGTAATGACTCTAGGGAGGTACTAATAAAAGTTTCTTGGGAACCCCATACTTGCCTATGCTTTCTCATATTACATATATTTTACATTTATTAAAGCCTTATATAAATATACTATGTAAAGTCTTGGGAGTCTTCTCAATTATTTCAACTTGTGAAGTGTTTTGAGTAATCTGGGTAAAATTACTTCTACCTCTATCTCTATGTCTATGTCTATCTCTATGTCTATATCTATAAAGAGAAAAAGAGAGAGAAAGGATATTAATGGAGTCAACTTGAAGGGGCTCTCACTAGCCAAATATATATAAATGCATAGAAGAAATTGGAAAGGAAAGCATTTTCTTAGATTAGAATTGTCAGCTACTAAATATAGAAGGGCTAATGTGGTTAGGTAATCACCATTGACACTAAAAGTAATTGTCAAAAGTTTGGTGAGAAGCAAGATTTTTATATAGTTTTAAAATATAGCTTTATAAATTACTTATTAACTTCTAAGAAACACATAGTATCTCCTCAGTGGAGAAATTTGATAGACCTCACCTTAAAGAGATAGCCAAAGAGAAGCCAAATTTAAATTACAGGTGAATTTGGATAAATGTTATGTAGAAGTTTATTTATCATTTTTGTACCTGTGGAATTATATTAAACAAATTTAAAAATTAACACTAGCAATTATCTACAATTTTTAAGTTTCACAAGAAAAATACTCATGCAAATGTCAGAAAGGATTTAAGTTATATCTATTGTTTCTTATTTCTTTATTAAAATTAGAAATAATTGAATTTCAATTAAGGCAGATTTCATTTTAATATGAATTTAGTTACTTGGAAGTTGGTCACCTCAAAAATATTGATTTAATATTGTTCTAATTCTATTATGTACTACAAATTTCACAAAAGTTAATATAATTAAAATATCTATTTCCTAAAATATAAGCTATTATGCTACTTTTAAAGGAAACAAAAGAAAGAATTCAGTAAATGCTAATTTAGGCAAGTTAGGAATGTCAATTTAGCACAAGAATAACTCCTCAGCTTCTAAATTGTTAGCATTCACGGACTTTTCTTCCTGGGATTTCATATTCGATGATCTGCCAATATATTCTGCAGAAGACACATAAATCTGAGAAAATCATTTTCATAATTAATCATAAATTATACTTGCTACTCTAAATATAATGATCTGTAGAAATTTAATTAAGAAATGAATAGTGGCAAGTCTCAGTTCTAATTCAATGGCTTTTTGATTCATTCGTTCTATTGTTTTTATTTAAATAAATGTCTTGGTGATAAAATGGAAAAATATAATATTGGCTTCTTCAAAGGTTTAACTCTTTTATTCAGCTCAGAATCACCTACTTAGAATTCAGTACTGTCATGTAATTATCAAGACCCCCCCATACAAATCAGGCTTTACAAACTTCTCAATATGCAAAAGAGGTGAACATACTACATTGGGAAACAGTCTTATTATTCCCAATTGACTTTAGTTTTTTGAAGTCCAGGACTGTCTCATATTTAGTTTATACTGATAAATTTAACAGAGAGCCCCAACCATAATAAGTTTTGATAAATTCTTAATGAATTAATAAACTATGAGTAAAAGATCAACATAGTGATCTTCATACAGTGATAATTATTTGAGCATTTACCACATAATACACATAAATACCTGTGTTGGGACTATAATAATGAATAATATCTTTGATTAACCCAGATATTAACTCAAAGACTCTCCTCTCCCCATGACTGAAAAACTGACATCTATCCTGAGATATAAAGAGACTGTTTTAAATACATCAAAAAGGATGAGGAAGGATCAAAACAGAGGAAATGGACATAAAAAAGATAGTGAATGGTATATTTTGAGAACTGAAAAATATTCAAGAGTGCTAAAAACAGAGGAAAGAGTAATAAGAGATATAACAGAATAATTAAATTGTTTTAAACAATTTAACAGAAGAATTAAACGTTTTTAAAATGTAATAAGACTTTTGCATTTTAGCTTAAGAGCAAGGAGAAGTCATTAATAATTATCAAGCAGATAATGACACAAACAAATTCAGATTTGCATTTTCAAAGGAATGATTATATGGATAAAACTGAAGTTGTTGAGACTAGAGATTAAAAGACCAGCCAGAAGACAATTGTATTAATCCAAGCAGGAAGTAATGGCCTTCTGAAGTAGAATGGTATTGATGGGGAAGAGAGAAAGAAGAAATGCAATGAGAAGGTGTTTAGAAGGAAGATTTGACAGTCTTTCATTGTTTGATTCAAAAAACAAATTAAACAATTAAAAAAAAAATTTACCACTCACTCCCATCTTATTTGATAAGGTATTTGAGGTAGTTTACAAAAACATGTGCAAATGCTAACATAAATACAGCAGTTAAGAGAGGTACTTTTACAATCTGGGCCAACATATATCTTTATTAAGTAGATGAAGTATATATTTTCAATAAACATGTCAATTAGTAAATTTGTATATTAGTCAGCTATTGTTAGCTGAGTATTGTGGTAATACACAATGATTGTTGTTCATAAGTCAAGTAAGTGATATATATTATTGCTCAAGCTGAAATGATTGATTCCATCAAACCCATTCTCAGTCCTTTGTTATTAGACTGATTTTAAATGCAAATAGTACAAACATTTTCTTTTCAATCATGATGGTTGATGACTTATCATAATATCTGACAAATTATATATTTGCAAATTAAAATATTTGAAAAACATTAATCAAAAATATATTTTTAAAAACCTATCTGACAAATTATATATTTGCAAATTAAAATATTTGAAAAACATTAATCAAAAATATATTTTTAAAAACCTATCTTAGTCTGGGCTCCTCTAAAACTAGACTCCAAGACAAAATTTGAATGGAAGTAATTTATTTGGGAAGTAGAGGAAACATCTTTTGAGTAGTTGGAAGTAAATCAGGGAGAGAAAGGCAACAGATAACTACAAAAACAAACAAAAAGAACAGTGCATCATCAAACCCATCACCGCTACATTAAATGTTTAAATGCTAAAAAAAAAAAAAAAACCCTATAAAATATATTAAAAAATTAAGAACATATATGTAGTACCTAAGATTTGGGAAAGTAATTTTAATAAAGACCAATATCATAGATGCTATAAAAAGAAAGAAAATATTCTGATTTAAATACATAAACAAATTTAAAAATTATTTAGTAAAAGATAGTGAATCAACAGAAAATAAATAAATAAGGAAAGTGCCCACTACAACTGGCAGATAATGTATTAATTCCTAGGTAATTCAAAGGCAATTGCGCATTGTAAACTATAAAATAAATATCCCAATAGAAAAATGTACAAATAATTCAAAAAAGAGCAATTTTCAATAATCTATAGGTCTACCAGATGATGTTCAATCTCATTATAAGCTGAGAACAACTGATTTAAGATGCAATTAAATAATGAAAGTTCACTTATTACCTATACACAAGAAATGTCAATAAATATTATTACTTATGGCTGACAGTAATAAGTGGAATGATAAACATTCATATATTATTCATAAACACTTGAATCATTATCTCAAATGAAATAACTTAGCAATATTAATTTTAGTCAATTATAGTTAAAAGAAATATCTTCTTTGTTCCAATACTTCTATTTATGAGCATCTATCTCAAAAAAAATGTACATATCTCAATATGCACAGAAATGTAAAATGTATTTTGTTGTAGAATTGCTCATTGAAAACAAAAATTAGGGGACAGGTTCAAAAATTACTGGTACATTATTGAGCAACATGAAATATTTCCTTATAAAAATAATTACTTATGTCTATGCCATTGACTTGAAAAGATTTCCATAAGGTATTTTTAAAATTAGGGTGCATACAACTTGAACAGATAAATATTACTGTTATAAAACAATCACACTTTAGATTCTTTGAGAATAAATTAGGCTAAGAAAGCAAATAGAAATAAATGGCTTTAAAAAGTTGTCTATTATAAAATAACACAAATGATCTACGAAGATACGTGCATGAATATGGAACTAGATCATCAGAACAATACATTTAACTAAACCACAGACTTTATTTGTATTCAAGTAGTTTTTTTTTTCCTTTTTTTTTTTTTTTTTTTCACTAATGTCCTTTCTCTTTTCCAGGACCAGAGTTATACATTGCATTCAGTCTTCACATCTCCTTAGTCTCCTATATTTGTGACAGTTCTCAGTCTTTTCTTATCTTTCAAGATATTCACATTTTTTAAGAAGTACTGGCCAGTCATTTATGGAGAACACCTCTCAATTTGGTTTGTTTGATGTTTTCTCATGAATCGATAGAATTTATATATATTTGACAAGAATACCACAGGGATGATACGCCCTTCTTAATACATTATATCAGCAGATGCATGATATCAATATGATGTATGAGAAATTGGATTTTAATATATACTTTTATTTTCATAAATGATTCTTATGTATTTTTATAATGAACATGTACAAGTTATGTAATCATAACTTGAACACGTACAAGTTATGAAAACAAAGAGCAATAAATAGAAGTTTGGAGATGGTGCAGTACTTAAGTTTTTACTAACCTATTTTATAGCTCTAGGTATTAAATAGGTTTTTAGTTTTGTGGATATTTTTTCCTTTTTAATTTTTTTTTATTTAAATACCTATCCAAATAGTGTTTATTCGAAATAAAACAGTGTTTATTATAAATAAATTGAGGCATGGCAAAAATAAAAGAATTCCCATTATTTTTAAGCTTTTTAAATCAGTGTAATAACTATCTTTCCATATTCATAGAAAAGAAAAATAGTGATCTAAAAAACGCAATGAAATTATCTTTCTGTTCATAAGAACAGGCCATCAATCTAATGCTCCAGTTAATGGGGTCTGTAAGAAGGCACCATTTTCACTTGTGTTTTATAGCATAATGATGAAGGATTTTTGGAAACAACTTCCAAAAACTAAAAAATCCTAAACATTCTTTTAAAAAGAAACTGCCTAGTGTTTAGTGACCAACCTGGCACTCCTTCTTGATTTCAGACGAAACAAAATAGGCTGTCTTCCAATTCATTAAAAATATCTGATACTAGCCAACTTTTTCCACTATTAAATGTGTTATAGCTCTCAATTGTACGTCAAAGCTATATTATATAAATATCACAGTAATCAACTGTGAAGGTCCCAGATGCATTGTGGAAGAGAAAGGGAAGCCTTTTATCAAAAGCCAGTTCCTGCTTCCTGAACAATGATACAGTTTCTGCAGCTTCTCCCTAAGGAATTGAATTTAGTTTGTATTCATGCAATGGGAAAATGAAATTTTACAATACACATGCATGCAGACACACACAGAGTATGCACTCAAACTTTTCAATGACTTTAATAAGTCTTTTTCTTTTTTAGATGTTTGTTTCAATTATTTATTGAGATGTGTTTCCGTGTATGTTTTTAGGGTGACAATTTTTAATGCTCTTCAAGGAAAGAATGCTATTACTTTTATTTCCCCTTTGAAAAATGATTTTACCTTCTGCTCCTCATATAGAGTATAGCACGAAGTTAGTATAATGACCAGATGTTATGTTAATTTAACCAGGCCAGCTTTAGTCTGCCATTCAAATTACTACAAATTATTTCTCAAACAAGAAAATTTACAGCGCTCATGTTGTAACATTAACTTTAGATATTGAACGTGGAAGCTTAGGGCAATAGTTTGAAGAAATTAGATTTACTATTATGCTAACAAGAAAAGTCATACCATCACTTAGCCATTATAATCCTTTGGACCAATCAGACATGCACTTTGCTACCTTAAATATATTTGTTTGGTTTCAGGCCTTGATACACAATATATTTGTTTTCTAAGAGTTCATTTGGAAAATAATTCATGCTCTCCTACAGTGTGTTAAGGATATAAGTATATCAAAAACATGGTCCCTGACCTGAAAAAGCTCATTTTATTTATTTAGGTATACCATATCATAGGGATAGCTATTCCCTGCAACCCTGGCTTTCTTTATCATTAAGGCAACATCTTGTATTACTGTGTGTGCATGTGTGTATGTTTTAGGGTCTGAGAAGAGAATTTTTATTTTGTTTTCAGGCTTGCTTTGTACCTACAGCCCATTAGGTAGAAGCTTAAGATGAAGAAGTTTTTCTATTAGTCTTCTCATTTTGGAAAGATCCTGAGCCAAAAGTTCACATTGGGCTAAGTATATTAGTGACCAAATGTTTAAATAGGTTCCCCTGGAAAAAGACTCAGATATATATTTTTCTTTGGAGTATGTAGAGAGGAGTGCTCTTGGGAATACTACATGTAAAGAAATTAGGAAAGTAAGAGTTTACCTGATGTCTCTGGAATCTCTGAAGCTGCAATGGCAAAACGTTGACAGAGAAATAGGGCTTGTGAACTGCCCCCATTGATCACTCATTAGGTAAGAATTGTACATGTGGAAAGCAAGGTAGCTCCTGGAAGCTGGGCTAATGAGTGCTCTGATCTGTGAGTAGTTATCTGGGCAGACTAACCACTAGTGCTCTATTGCTTTTAAATATTTTTCACCACTGCAGGTGATTGATGATAGATGATAGGTAGATAGATAGATAGATGATAGATAGATAGATAGATAGATAGATAGATAGATAG
>NW_024344240.1:12019053-12044743 GCF_902729225.1 Pteropus medius | reverse complement strand
CCATTAAAAGAATAGCTAAGAAATTAATCTTAAAAAAGCAAGGAGTCTAAATATAGGGTTTTTAAAAAATTCAAAGAATAATTTTTGTATTGAACTACATGAAGAAATATCCATAAAATAAAAATAAAATGATTTCTTGTAAAATAAGCTAATAAAGAATTGTCTGGAGAAACATTTCTATAATGCATTAAAATAGATTATATAATCTCACGAAATATATTGTTGTCATGTTCAAAGAGGAAAATACAATGAAATCAATAAAAAAGTATGTCGTATTAAATATAAGGATTTAATGTATTATAAAGGTGATGTATTTAATGTATTATAAAGTCCACAAATCACTGGTAAAGGATGATTTTGCTGAAGAAGGATTATTTAATAAATAAATTTAATTATAAAAATTTACTTACAACTTTAACATATGCTATAGTAACTCATAACCAACTTAAGCAAAACATAAATTCATTGAACAAATATAGATTAACAAAAAGAACAAAAGAAAAAACTGAACAATCAAGTCTAAGGAAAAACAAGTCTAGGAAAGCTCTGCAATTAAGATAGCAGAAAAAAATGGCAGTCACTTCAGGATGCCCCTGCCAATTTGAATGACTCCTATATTTTTCGGTGTTTGCCTTTTCTGCTCTTAATTCAAAATTCAGAGCAGAAGTCTCCACTTTTTCCTCCTTGAGTCATGAGTCTCACTTGAGAGAAAATAATATACCTTGCTTATTAGTCACAGAGTAGTGAAGACAGTTGCAATATACCTATTTATCTAAATGAAACTATAGCCTGTTAATACAAGAAGAGAAAATGAAAGCATCATTAGCTAAAGTAACAAATGTTCACCAATTTTTAAATGAAATTAACATTCTCCCTACTAGTGAGAATACTCAAAGCCATGCTTACACTCATGTAATAGAAAGGTAAAACATTACAATAATTCTGCAATAGTAAAAATGTTTATAACTAGTAATTAGATTGGGAATCTGTCAAAAGAAATTAGTCTGAATGTTCAGCGAATTTTTTTCACAAACAGTAAGAATAGACTTAATATTTTATTTTAGATTTTAATCTTAGATCTATCAATTACAAAATTGTAGGATTTTGGCAAGCCTCAGTTTTATCTACACAATGGGAATATATGCACTAGCATCAAAGGGTAATTGTAAGAAGAATGAGCTGTCAGTATGTGAAAGTCATTTATATTAAATATATTCACTATATCCTAATTTATATTAGCAAAAAATATAAAAGAAATTTGGTTAAAAATTATTATATCCATCAGATAGGATATACTAACTATATCTCATACATAAAAAAAGAAGCAAACGATAAAGATTTTCAGTAGATAGTATTTTCATGGGAAAATGTATATAAAATATTAAGTGAAAAGAAAAAAAGGGGAAAGCAACAAAAAGATAGAACATAAAATTATTTATATAGTCTACAGGCATGCTGCCCTGAACAAGCCCAATCCTGTCTGATATTGGAAGCTAAGCAGGGTCGGGCCTGGTTAGTACTTGGATGGGAGACCACCTAGGAAGACCTGGTGCTGTAGGCATAAAAACTAAAAACTAAAATATAAGGGATTGTAAACTGACAAGATATTTGCAATCTATGAAGTCAACCAAGGATTGCCTCGCCTAAAAAAAAGTATATATACTATATATATACTATATCTCAATTATGTAAAATAAGTACAGAAAAAACTGAGAGAAAATATGCTAAATGTTTATAGTAACTTTTTCTGAATTTTAAATTATGAGAATTGAGGGATTTTCTTTCTCTTTACTTTTTTGTAGTATTTTAATTGAAGGAGTATATTTCATTTTTTATCAAATAATAAGAAAAATAAACTGAAAGATGTCACTATTATACAACTAAAAATGATAGTAGAATGACAAATGAAAGGAATATACCAATTTGCCTTTATTACAATATAAAATAGTTATATCTTTTTCAACAATATTTTATTAAATGGAAAGCTATGAAAATCACCTTGTTCAAATTTTATGTAATACCTATTTAAATACTACATTTAAAAACTAAAGTAAATAAATTGGATTTACCAACCTCAAACATTTTGTTCTACGTAAACTATGATATAATTAATTAGAATTATCTAAAAGTTATTATAGACTTATTTTTTTAAATCAAAAGCTTCTTATTCTGTGAAAAAGCTTTACAAATATATTATTGTTATTAATTTCACTCTCAAGATTTACTATATATTCTCAGAAGAATGTTGTTTACTCCATAACTAAATCTGTTGGTTGAGTTTTATCATAGTGGTAAAATAAAATCACTAAGTTATATGAATAAATGAAGACTATATTCTATGTTCTATACATGAGAAGAAGCTTTATAAAAAATTCAATCACACACTTAACTAATTGAAAAGAAATAAATCTTAAGAGAAATAAAAATATGAAGAGAAATAAATAAATATGAAGAGAAATAAAAATAAAGAATTACAATGAGTAAGTTATCTAAAAACCTTGAAAATAGCAATTCCAATGTTTATATCAGTTTGATAATGAGCAGTTTTGGATGGAGGTACATTTTAAAATTATTATGAGAAAAGATAAATATTTTTAATGACAAACTATATAAATTAAGTTCTTGATACAAATAATAATTCCAATGGATTTTTTTTTACAATGGGCAATAATTATATTACTGTTAATCTGGCCTATGATTTATGAAATATTTATCCTAAAGTGGATTATAGTAGATAGCAATTGAGAACACAGCATTTCGACAGTCATTTATTCTAGTGAAACCCACAAAAATTTAAATACATGTTATTCAGGTTGTTATTAAAACCTGGAATTTTCTTAAGCAAGTAATTGATCATGAATAGATCCAAGGTTTAGTAGATAAAAGAGAAAGAACTTGAGAATTTTAATGCTAGTACTGCTTATGCAATATATCAACTTTTTGTTGTTGTTGCTATTAGTGAATTCCTTGAGAATCTAATAAAAGACCATATTCCTAGAAAATTAACAAGCACTTAAAGTATTTAAGATATATAGCACATTTTGTAAATTTTCAAGAGATCTTGAACCCACTTGAAACTAGTTATTATTCTTATAAAATAAAATATACTTATGGAAATAAAACATGTAGTATAAGTATGTAAATTCCTTTTTAAAAACATTTAACCAAAGTGTTTAAGTAACACTTAGAATGTCAAGTATTTTAAAAATTATTATTATGCACAAAAGATGTTGGTTGGTACAAAAAGGTTTATCATTGCATTATTTATTACATACTTTAAAGTTAGTTATCTAGCAGAAAAAGACATCAGCTAAACCTAGGGGATTAAATAAGCACTAAATTCTAATGCTTCTCATAACTCCATTATAACAGCAGTGAAGAAATTCTAAAAATAATAATCTACATTGGAAAAAAATAGTAGAACAGGTAATAGCAGAGAAGAGCTGACAACAAAATTTAAAAAAATAAAATAGAAATGGAATAGTGACAGGTTACTTAGCGTAGGAAGCTGGAACCTAAGTGATTACAGTAGCACAAAATTAGCAAGAAGCAAGAAGATTTAAACCCAAAACTCCAGGAAAGATAAATAACTGATGGTAGCAAATATCTCTGGAGGATAGAGAAAAAATGGTACTAAAACCAAAATAGATTGAAAACTTATATAAAGAGCAGTTAAAAACCTTAGATCTCTTCCATTAGCCCCTACAGCAAAAACAAAACAAAAACAAAAAAACTGTCTTTCTTGTCCACCTGCACCCTGCAGGTGAAAAAAAGATTCATCTCTGAAGAGATGTATCAGGTAGATATAGCCCATTTGACAAAAGAACACTAACAGAACTCCAATTCACCTACTCAATTCATTGCATGGCCAATTCTACAACAGTCAATTCATGGAAAACCAATTTATTGCTCCAGATGGCCAATATGCTAAATAGTCAATTTGTGAAATGGTTAATTGGCTAAATTAATTTCTTTCTTTTAACTATGTTCTTTAAAAACATTTCATATAAATAGAAATATAGCATATATTTTATCCGTAATGTGAATTAAAGTATATATTTGAGATGCATTCATCAACAAGTTGTTTAAAATTTATTTCAAAGAATAATATATGGACAAAAATATAGACTTGAGAAAATATGTATTTAATATATTCTGGAAGCATATATATTTAGACGCATTTCCAGGATTATAGTGAGCCAGATGTTTAGAGAAAAAACTTAAACGCAGTTATAAGCATTGGATAAAATATGGTTTTAAATACAGCTATGTTTTTAAAATATCGTTTTAAAACATCGGAGTTTTTTTAAAAATCTTCTTTAGTTTTAAAGTATAATTTTAAGTGTAGTTTCTACTCTCCATTGTTGTGGAGGTAAACGAGGGATGTTTGCCGAGATCAAAATGACAACAAAGTTCAAATCTGTAGGAGTAAGAAAACTGTGGAAACAGCGATCAGCCTGGGTGTATCTGCCCAGTTCTGAAGCATTAAAATGTGCCTTTGATTAACCAAATAAACCTAGGAGAGAGCCAAAGCCTGGCACCTGAGGGAGTGGTAAACAGAAGAGGAGAGATTCAGGCAGACTCACTCACAAAAGTCAGGATGCATAGAGAAAAACGTTAGTGAATATATCAGAAACGTGCCTTCCCCAGAGAGAGAGCACACCTATGTACTAAACCTGGACTCTGGGCGATTCCTAAGAAAGGACTGAGATACAAAAATGAATGGCTAACAAATAAAAAGCTTACTACTCCATAGGTAAACAAAATAAACATCGACTAATACAAAACAATAATAATAATATCTAACAGTGTGTTTAAAAAGTCACATTAGAATTGAAATATTCATGGATGACCCCACTATGCTCACATAATTCATGAGTAAAAGAAGAGATAATCAACTTGATGATTAGAAAATAAATTGAAAAGTTCATAATAAAATTTTTAAAAATTTGAAGGCAAAAATCTATATTCTCATTTAAAGACTAATATTTGAGTTAATCAAGGGCACATTTTGAGATTAAATGACCAAAGTAAATTGTTCATTTGGTTCTCTGAAAATATTGGAATTTGCATGTACTTTTGTAAAGAAACGTTTGTATTTATATTCATATATGACCTATTTTTCACATGCCAATAGTAATATATAGAATTCGTGTTGTATATTTTCATGTAGGTTAATCTATTCTCTCTGATTGTTCAGTTTTTCTTCTACTATTAATAAATGCTTAAAATTTCTAAAGTTCTAGAAATACTTTCTGAAAATCATTTTGAGAGCAAACCCAAACTTCTAAGTAAAACTCATGGATGGCAAAATGAACTCACAGAAAAAAAATAAAAATAAAAGTTCAACTCCAACTCTGTGAACCAAAGCCTGTAAGTTTTGCTTAAGTTAGTTCAGACAGGGTTCAGATAAAATCTGAGCTCATGGTCTCTGGCCAAACCAAATAAAAGGCCAACATTTGACATTGTCAGAATATCCTTAATAATTTCAACATCTGTTGTTTCATACTCGTCTGTAAAATACAGGAGAATAATAGATTTCTTACAAAAGTATATTGCCTTTGTAACTACACCCATGTTTGCAATTTATAAACTATATCATAATTACTACTTTATAACAGTTTAGATGAAGTGATTCATAGAATCAAAATTAATATTTCTAATTCCACAATATTCTGGAGGAACCAACCTCAATAATATCTGCTAGATCCAAAACATTAGCATATAGATTCTAAATTATATCTTAGCTGAGTTTAGTTGCTTTGCTTTTGTCAGTCTTTAAGAAAACCCATTGGAAACAGATGACATTCTTACATTTAGATAGAAGAGGGTTCATGAATAAGGGATTAATTAAGTTGGTGTAAATAGAATATTGAGGAAGTAAAAGAGAGAGTGCAGAGACACAGAGTTAGCAGCAATGGACTGTCATCACTCTTAAGCCCAAAGAACAAGGGGAAAGAGACATTACTGGAAACTGGAAGGAAGAAATCCACGTAGAGCTGACCTCACTTAGAGTAACGGTGTTCTCCCCTTTCAGGAAAGTCAGCCCTGGTGACCTCAAAGAATTAGTAAATAAATATCTGACCTCTATCCTTCTTCCCAGGTGTCAAGATCATTGTTCCTATTGACACAACTCAATTTTTTTAATTAAAATTATTAGGGTGACATTGGTTAATAAAATCAAATATGTTTCAACTGTTTAATTTAATAATATGTCATATGTATGTTGCATTCTGTGTTCACCACCTAAAGTTAAATTTCCTTCCGTCACCAAATATTTGACCCCATTTACCCTTATTAACCTTTCTCTCCCTGCCTTCCCTCTGGTAACCACTAATCCACTATCCATGTCCATGAGTCTCTGTCATGACACAACTCAAATTAAAGGCAGAGGGTACAAATTACAGTGATGTAATTCATAAATATCAACATTCTGGTTAGAGATCAGAGTGGAAAAAGGTGAAAGGTAGATCTAGAGGGGCAGACAAAAAAACTTTAATATTTTGACCTCAGCAAGATTCATTAGTGGAGCAGAATGAAAATGAAATGTTGATTACATTACTAAAATTCTCTGATTTAAAAAATTACAATAATAAAAAATATTCCAAATTTTCAAAAGACAATGTCAAATGACAATGAAAAACTGAAGTACAACAAATAAGTTAGTTGTACTGCTTTCTTCTACATATGTGTGTGCCTATACACATGCATATTTCATTCTTCTTTTGAAGTACTGTTAATGAAATGTTTTAAAAGTGCTTTAAATATTCAGGATTTCCATGAAAATGAGTGTATTTTAACTCTAATCCTATAAGCATTCTTCAGTGAAAATAAAAAATTTTCATTGTAATGAATATTTCTATAACAAAATGAAATACAACATTTTTTTCTAAATAGGAGAGAGAGGAAGAGAGTGATTTATTATAAGAACTGGCCAAGAAATCTAAGGATCTGTCAGTCCTAACTTCTGCAAGTTGGAAGACCAGGAAAACTGGTGGTGTAATTCAGTCTAGGTCCCAAAGTCTGAGATCTAGGAGCACAGATGTCCAAAGACAGGAGAAGATGGGTGCTCCTGCTCAAGCAAAGAAAGTAAATTTCCCCTTCCTCTTTTTACTCTATACAGTCTCTCAACAGATTGGATGATAATGGTGAAGTAGACCTTCTTTACTCAGTGTACTAATTTTAATGCCAATCTCTTCCAGAAACATCTCACAAACACAGCCAGAAATAATGGTTTACCAGTTATTTGGGCATCCCTCATCCCCTTCCAAATGACACAAAATTAACCACCATAATATCAAATTCTCACCTCCATCAGTTTTACCCTATTCCAAAGCAAAATCATTGCTCAATGTATTATTTTCATGATGTCCTACCAATTTATTATCACCACAGTGTATACAGTGTTTCTGTTAAATCATATGTCAATCATGTCAATTCTCTGCTCAAAACCCTCAAATTGTTTCCTATCTTACTCAAAATAAAATTCAAAGTCTTTACAGTAACCTAAAATATCCGGGCCTCAAAATTTAGAGACAGAAAGTAGATTAAGGAATGCCTAATGCTGGGATGTTGAAAAGACTGCGAGGTGATAGCTAAAAGTGTATAGATTTTCGGGGGGAAGGGTTGATAAAAATGCTCTAACATTTATTTTAATGATGATTGCACAGCTCTCTAAATATACTAAAACAATTATTGTGCACTTTTAGTGGGTGAATTGTATGATATGTGAATTGTGTCTCAACAAATCTGTTACCAAAAAAATAAATAAAAAGACCTTGTCTTCATCTCTCATGACTCTTGCTTCTCGTCACTTTGCTCCAGCCATGTCAGACTCGTTGGTGTCCTTCGAACAAGCCAGGCAAAGCTAATGCTTTAAGATATTGGCACTGGCTGTGCCATCTTTCTGTAACAGTCCTAATAATTCTAAAGTCTTAATGCTCAATGGGCATCTTTAAATTAAATATGCACTACAATGAATTTTTGAAAATTATTAAGCCACCATTTGCCAAAGTATTTTTTGTTAAATACTAATCCAGTGAGATGTTATTCGAGAATAGTTATGATGATAAATTTCAGAATTGCTGCATATAACTCAAACTCTTTCAAAAGTCACATAAAATATTAACATATTGAAATCTCTGAGAAGGAAGCACTGTGAAAAGAAATCAATTTATCTTTGATTGCTTCCGTGCTTCTAAAATGTACTTAGACAAAGGACACTCACTTCTTTATTACTTCTCATATGTCATAAAATATACCTTTATGAAAGTGCTTTATTAAGCAAATCCATTTTCATAGCCTTGAATGATAGTTTTTAAGTACAATCTTTATTGGTAACGTCAACCTTAATACATCCCTGTCAATCTAAGTTTTTCAAAGTAAACCTAGGGCATACCTAAGGTGGCATGAAAGGTAATAAAGATCAAAAGTTCTTCAGCTTCATTTAATGGACATTTAATGGATCAACTTTCTCCTATGAAATCATAATTAATGTTTGCTGAAACAACATTTATTATGGAAGATCAAGAGAAATTGGACAATTCTATAAATGAAACAAGTTAGCCAACAGAATGCTATGGATTTTATCTTGTTGTAACATGAATCATTTACAAAACTTAATCATTTGCTGAAATAAGGAAATTTTATCTTACTTGAATTTATAAATTTCTTGAGAGTTATTTTGAATATTTACAGTTTAACTCAAGAAATACATATTATTTTTGGCCTAGAAACTATATATCAGCTTATTAGGTAAGAAGAAAACCTGTATTTTAATTGTCAAAAATTGAGTTTATGTCACAGATTAATTGGAAATTTTACTATAAGATAGCCATTCTGTTTATTGTATAGCTCAAAACAGAGATATGAATATGAGTTATACATTACATAGAAACAATCCAAAAAAGTGTTTTTCTTATCTAAGAGCCTCTATCTTTTATTTTCCTGAATTCAAACATTCTGGCAAATAGTCCTTAACCATACATTTGTATACATAGTATTTGGGTTGGAATATATTTTCATAGATTGAAAAATATCTGGGGATATTTGGTAAAGATTGAGAAATATTAGTGTATCCACACTGTTCTCAAGTTTCTTTTCCTTTACATTCCACTGTCTTTCTTTTCATCCATATTCCTTCTTGGTTAGATTATCCTTGTTTTGTGAATTTGAAATTGGATCTATTTTGCCAAGTGCACATATTTAGAGTATATTCCCTTTAATTAAAAACACTAAGTCTTTAAAACCTACTAGGGTTAAATCTGGGTATAGTGTGGGTTGCCTCTAATTCTTACTAAAATATAAAAACATAAAGCAGAAAAATAGAGATTTTTGCAAGTAACAAGTGATGTATGTATCAGCTTTTACTATTCTTTACATTACAGGGTATAGATTTGTGAATATTCTAAGTTAAGAAGCATCACAATCCTCCTCTAATATTATTTAGGTATTTTACGGAACCTGAAAATCATAAGACACTGCTAATTTTTACACTAAACTTGGAAAATAGTGAAATTCTAGACAATTTTAGATTTTTCTCCTACAGTAAATATCACAGAGGAGCTAGTCGTTTCCTACAACCTGGTTACTTTTCTTTATGGGCACTGAATCAACCCATGCTAACAATCCACCCACGAATTAATGGTTCAAATAAACAATCATTTGTTTTCTTTTGGTTTCTAATTCTGTGAGTTAGCAATTTGGATGGGATTCAGCTAAGAAGTTTTCATAGTCTGGGTTGCTCTTACTAAGGTGCCTGACTACGGGGGCTGGATGGTCTAGAACGGCTTCGCTAGCATGTTGCGGGTTGCAGGTTCTCCTCCATGTGGTCTCTTCATTTACTTTAGATCGATTTCCAGTCGTGTCAATAATCCAAAAGGCAGAGAGTAGAAGCTGCAAGTCTTTTGAGTCCTATACTCAATATGCACACAAGTCACTTAAGTCATATTCTTTTGGTTAAAACAAGTCATTTGGGCAGGACCAGATTCAAGGCGTGGGGGAAAAAAACCCACCCCTTGATTGGAGAATCTGTAGAAACTTATGGGTGGTTTTAGGTCTAAAGTAGATGCGTGATCTAGCTTCTTCACCTTTCAATCCAGTTGGATGTGGCCATGTCACTGAGTTCCAGCCTGTGAAATATTGAGGTGAAGTGATGGCCACTTTCAGTCTTTTCTAACAAAACTTCCAACTGTTATTTTCTCCTTCCAGGTCACCCAAACTGCAATGCCTAAGGTGGCATGAAAGGTGATAAAGATCAAAAGTTCTTCAGTTTCAGTTTCTGAATAACTGAATAAACATAGCATCTCATCTACACCCTTCAGACTCTCTTGCTTCCTGAAGCAATCCTAAACAGCATGTGAGTAAATTATAAACTTACTTTTTAAGCTAAACCTAATGTGGACTAATATTTAATATAGACTAATTTATTGTAATTAATATGAGTTTACTTGTATTTTGTATAATTGTCATTATATAATGAAATTTTAATACTAAAATTGTTTTTTTTCCCAGCAGATATTTTTGACAGAAGTTTATTCTTAAATAGAAATATCTACATTTTTACTGAAGGTATAGTTTCTATGTGTAAACATGAAGTTTGTTGATAAAACTATTATAGATATGTAAAATATCTGCAAATTTCCTCACATAAGCTATACAGTATTCTAATGTCTATATAGAGAGACTCCTTGAATCTAGAGTTCAGAATGATTCTTTAGAGAGTCTCGGGGTGTTGAAATATACTATGTGATACATATAATATTCTTTCAACTTGGAGATTCAGAAATAACTGTTTTAGGAAAGAATTAAAGAAACTTTGAATAAAATAGAATCCTCTGGGTAATCAAAATTGATTTCTTTCAGAGATTTTAAATAATATTGAGAAAAAAACTAGATCACCAAAAAGAAGACCCCCCAAAACTCCAAGTAATAATATTACTAGTAGCACTGTTTTTGTAAGAAAATCTACAAAATATTCTAGTATTTTTTATGTATAATGCTGTCACAACATAATAATGTAGATTACCATTAAAATTTATATCTACAGTTTTTTCTTTTTAAAGTAATATATGAATATGTTAAAATCTACATAGTACAGGAGATAAAATAATAATTAAATGCCTCTCTCTCCCATTCCATTGTTGTCATAGTTACTGTTCACAAGTTCTTTGAACCTTCAAGAAATTTTTATTAATCTTCTTTTTCACACTATTCTGTAGTTGGCATTTTCACTGAATAATATAGCTTAGATATATTTCTATTTAAAAATATATATAAATCTCTATTTTATGACTTTCTCGTTTTAGACAGTTTTTGTTGATTCCTCAATGAAACATAAGGAAGTTAACACACTTATGCACTTCTGTCTTGTCCTTTTCACCATCTTTTTCTAGATAGTCTCACTTACTATTTTTATATTGTCAAGATTTAAGACATTTATATTCTGTCCTATATACGAAATTTCTAGAAATGTATATAGTTTTACATTTAAATGCCCTTTATGCTCATTGTCCTTCTAAAACTGATGTATTATTATTATTATTTTGGTACATCTGGAATTGACTGAATTTCAAACAATGTTTTATTAATCTATATTTGAAATTGATAATAATTTGGCAGGAATAAAATTTTTCAATCATATCTTCTGTCTCAAACTTTTGTAGACATGACAAAAGATCTTTTAGTATTGACTAATGAATCCTATGCAAAAAAATTTTGACTTCAATCTGATTTTTGTTTTGTTTTCACTAATGAGTGTTTGTTTTTTTTTTTGTATGTGAAGACCGTAGACTTTTTCTTTGTGTTCGAAGTGGAGAAAAAAAAAAAAGTTAGAGAATATATCATGTTGATCACTCATATCAAGATTTCTTAGAACTTGGTTTATCATTTCAATCTAGAAATGCAGGTTGTAGCAAATGCTGTGTTCCATCTATATCATTTCAATTACATTTATCATTTTCAGGCAAACCAACCCCAAGTGTGCTCTCAACAATGAGAGCACCTGAGTCTCTCAGTTAGAGAGCTGTTCTCAGATTACCAAACTCGTTTTGGCTGTTCCTGAAAAACTAGAAGTCTTGAGAATTTATATCCCCAACTGGGCTGGGAGTAGCTATTAAACAATGACTGTGGCATGCAAGGTATAAATACTATAATTCCCTTGCCTCCAACTGGGATAACTCTCAGATATGAGATATACCTTCTCCAGAGCTGCCCTGGGATT
Source organism: Pteropus medius (assembly GCF_902729225.1). Classification (NCBI taxonomy): domain Eukaryota; kingdom Metazoa; phylum Chordata; class Mammalia; order Chiroptera; family Pteropodidae; genus Pteropus; species Pteropus medius. Next base: position 12,032,523 of record NW_024344240.1, on the reverse strand, counting down.
GTGTTCATGTTTCCCTGTTCTGGTATTTTAGTAGATATCATACCACTGTTTGGCTTCCTTCCATTCCTGTTCCCATTTCTTCACTCCTCTACTGGTTTTATCTTGGAAAAATTCATAATCTTTTTCATACATTCTTTACCTCAAAATCTGCTTCTGGTATATTCCTTTGTTTCAGGAAAGTTTTTCCTTTTATATCAGAATATTTTTTTAGTTCATTTACTCTTTTCTAGTAAGAATATCAATTATGTTTATGGATATTTTCCTTAATTATCTATCATCATTTCTTTAATCACATTTATTGCTATTTTCTTTTTCATATTCTTTCATGCAATTTCTTTAAGCCTGTAATCCATACATTTGATTAATTTTTATTGTATCTTTTATATTTTATTGTTTCTATTATAGTTTTCATTTCTAAACACCTTTATTATTGCTTATCTATTTCCAAATCTCTGTCAGTTTACTTTTTCATATTTATTTTTGGTCTTTTCTTTGTTATCTCTCTTTCTTCTTCCCTTTTTTGAAATTATTCTCAATTGTGTTCCCTCTTTCTCAACACTTTTAGAATCTGTATTTTCTTTATTTCTTTAAAAGTGGGGGAAATTTTTTGAAATGTTGACTTTTCTGAACTAATTCTTTATCTTCTATATATTATGCATGAGCTTTCTGTTTATATATTATATTTATTCTTATATATTATATATTATTTCACTTAACACATAAGGTTTCAAGATTAATAGAAGAATATTCTTTGTTTGATTCCAAAGCAATGGTTTGATAAGTGATCTTTATATATTATCTCAGTTAACTTCCACAACAAATATAAATTTATTATTATCCCCAATTTATAGAGGAAGGAACTCAGTGTTAATGAGATTATGTATACTGATGATGAAAACTGAATACGGGAAATTTTTTATATTTAAAATAAGTTCTATAGTTAAAAGTCATGAATCATAGTTGTGATCACAGATAATCTTTTGCTAAAAACAATAATATTATCTTACAAATAAATAATCAGTTCTGGGAGATGTTTGGGGCTTTTTCTCTACTGAAAAATGTTTTAAAATCACCTCATGGCAACAATGTTTCAGAATGGTTTATTTGGACCACATCCAAATGGAAATGAAAGAAAAAAAAGATTAGCATAATGCATTAATGATTTAGTTTCACCATGTAACAATTGAGGCATACGTAATAAGTACTGAATATCTCTTGAATGTATGTAACATAACAGGGTCATGTTAGAAAATATCTTGTCAAGTCAGCATGATAGAGAATCTGATAACCATAAAATAGATTTTTCCTTTATTTTATAATACAAGGAAAGCATTTTTATTTATGGCATATCTGATAGCACAATTGCAAAGTCAGTAAACAGTGTTTAAAAGACAGAGAGGGAAGAATGAGAGAGAGGGGAAGGAAGGGAAAGGAAGGGAGAGGAAGAGGAAGAGATTCTTCTTGCTTCCCTTTAGAAAGTTGTATGCTTCCCTTTTGTAGCTATATGACTTACTTTGGTTATGAAATATGAATTAAAGTGACTTGCATCATTTCTTAGCCTCTGCTATTACATTTTAGAATGCAGATGGCAATTGGCTACATTTATAATTCTTGGTTCTTTGCTTTTTTTCACTACAAACAATAAAAATATTGTTTTATTTTTATTTTTTTTGTCAATAAAGTCAGTCCAAATGCATCTTTACTTTTTTGTCCTTTTGACATGAGCTTATATTTCTAGTTGGATAGATTCAGGATTTTTTTTTTGTTTACAGTAAAATTCAGTAATGCCAGTATCATAAAGATTATCAGAAGAGAGATAAGAATTTTGTGAGATCTCTGTGCTTGTGTGTGTGTGTGTGTGTGTGTGTGTGTGTGTGTGTGTGTGTGTGTGTAGTTTAATTTTTGTTGAGTCCTAAGCCCACTCCTCCAGGTGGAAAGTTTAACCTGTTCTCTGAAAGATGGGAAAATGACACTGGGGTTTCGTGGGATCTCTTGTTTGGGGATAACAATCAATTTGGTGAGATGTTTGATTATGGTGACAACCCTATATGTAGTTCACAGGCTGTACTCTTTGTATTTCGGTGCATGATTTTCACTGTATAGATACCTCTTTTCTGTAGCTGAAAAACAGAATTATGTGCACAACTCGATCCTCCCAGTCAGGAAACTGATTCAGGAGAAGAAAAAAAAAATATATTGCTTGAGAAATTCCTTCTCCAGGCTGCACTTTCCAGCAACTACAGTAGAATAATAATTAGTTCTAAAAGAGGTTAGTCACAGTGCTCAATAGTCTACATATATCTTCAGCTTGGTCCTGCCAATCTCATTATTGTTGAAGAAATCTTAAAAATGTATTTTACGTTCCAATTTGCAATGAAGCAATATACTTCTAAACTGGAGAGTCTGGTTTAATATGAAAATCCTCTTTTGGTATCTCCACATTAAATATCTGGCAGTTATTCTTTGATGTCAGTGGAGGATATGAACACATATAAAATTTTATTTCCTTTTAATTATATTTTATTTGCTGAATATTTGTAGGGTTTTTTTTTGCTTTTGTTTATTGTAAAATGAATATTAATTTTTTTCACTATAGCAAAAATGGCATTGTGATAAAGATTGCACACTCTCAGGTAGACTGAGTTCAAATCCTGACTCTGTGGTTTAGGAAAAATTATAAAACTTTGTGTCTCGATTTTTTTTATCTGTAAATTGGAGATAATTATAGTAGCCTATTCATGGTATTGTTTTGAAGATTAAATATGTTCACTTATATACTGAGTTTATAATTGGTACATAGTAAGTACTTGATAATTATTGACTATAATTTGCTATTATCATTCTGGAATTCAATGTTCTAGTGACCTTATAAAACAGCAGAAATGTTAATTTCAAGTTTCTGAAATTGGTGCTACAAATAATTTAATTTAAAATCCAAAGCTATCATGTTGACTCTATTTCTACTTTAGGTACTACTACAATTACAAACAAACAAGTGCCTCATTTAGATATTTTTCCTGTAGCCTTGGTAAACTAGTATTTAAATCCAGGAAGTACTCATAAAACAGTTTTTAGTGATGTCATCTGTGTGTATGTATGAGATAGATATATACAGAGAAATGGAGAGGGGAGGGTGGATGAGGAGATAGAGTGGGCAATTCTTTACAAAAAAAGGAATTTCCTATAGTCTATCTCTCAATTGACCATATTGTTCACACTCAGGACTTTTCATGTTATATCATGACTTATTTTGTCAAGCAGTGGTATAATAAATCAGGAAGATGTATAATAACTAGCTTTGTTATGTTATCCCTTATTTTCACAGTGCACTTTCTCCAATCTCAACATTCTTTTAGACGTTATTTAAATTTTAAAGATTTTTTTTTGAGAATTCAGACATCCCTATCATCATGCTTTGCAATTTTATAAAACAGGATGAAAAAAACTCCCCATGGAGTTCTGAAATCCATGCCAGTGGTAAATATGCAAAGTGAGTTTGTTTAGGAACTACTTTGAATTTCACACTTACTTTTGGGCCGTCTGATTTTTACTTCTTTATAATTAAATTTTCTTTCATCATTCTAATTTGGATTTATTCCAAAAGTTGTATCATAAATTATCAACTCTAATTTATTTCAGAGATGCCCGATGCCTCATATTTTAATTCATTGTGCATTCTCTCAAAATATATTAGTAGTCAGAAAAAACATTGGTTTGAGCTCTATTTCTTTCATAATCTCTCAGATTCCAGACAAGGAAAGTAATCTCTTTAGAGCTTATTTTCTAATTCTAAAATAAGAAAAATAAACCTAACTTAGAAGGTTTGAGTGAAGATTAAAATATGCTAATGCATGTTAAGAACATATACTCTTGGCATATAGTGAACACTTGATCAGTGGTAGCTGCTATTATTCTTGTTCTTTATATTTGTCTTACTTTTAAATCACTGTTTTTTGCCTTGTACTGTATTTGAGTCACCACCTACATAAATCACAGGCAGAGAGCTGTCTACACTTTGTGATTTCAGTAATATAACAGGACCCACCCTTAATAATAGATAATAAAAATAATAGTAAACCTCAGTATACATTCCATTTCTTTTATTCAGAACATTGTAACAACTCACTCTGGGTGACAGAAATAAGGGAAAAAGGTAAAAATGACAAACAGGAGAGGCACGTTCAAAGTGTCACAGTAATTGATATGATATAAGATTACTGCAAGTAAATACAAAAGAAAATCACCTACATAGAATAAAGTCTGTGAAATATTGTTAAATTTGAAAAAAAAGAACAATTTGTATAGTATGAACATTTTTGTATATAAAGAACATGTACATAAATATACATAATATTAGACATTTCTCATTTAATTCTAAATGTCAGAAGTCTGATTTGAACTTTCTTAAATCGAAAAAGGCAATTTACTGAAAGCATATTTTATTTTCTTGTGTAATAACGAAGCCAAAGGCAAGGCATGAAGCTATTTAGGAGTTATGAATGGGTATAACCAGATATTCAGTATTCTCTCTCTCTTTCTCATTCTCTTTTCTCTCTTTTTTATTTCCTTTTACTTGCCAATCAATTTTATTCTTTCCTATTGCAGATCACTTGTCAATATTAGTTTATATCATGGCTGCAAACAATTCCCTCACATGGCACATGCACGAGAGAGAGGCCAGACTTCTTTTTCCTAAATTCTGTTTAAAAAGTACTAGTGAAGAATCCTAAGTCAAGTTTTTACCCACTGATCATTAAGTATGTACAAAAAATGTGGTCAAGCAGTACAGACATGGGCATTGAGACCCCATTTTTTAGTTTCCGAGTAATTCCAGAAGAACATAAACCATGATTCTGGAAGATACTCCGAAGACTTTTTACAACATTTCTATCTATATATAAATTTATATCATGTCTATCCCTATAGAAGTCTATGAAATAAAGCAGAGGGAAGAGGGTAATAAGGGAAAAGTTAAGGAAGATGGGAACATTTACTTTTATTTAACATTCTTACAACTATTAGGATTTAAGAATAGTATTTGGTGTGCCCATGTAGCTTATTATAAATTATTTGTTGGCTGCCTACAAAGTTAATGTGCACTTAAATTGTTTAGGCTATATTAATGGACATAGAGTCTCCAACATAATGGGAAAACAATCCATTTAATTCAGTTAGCCCACATTTGAAATATGTGTGGTGATTGTGGTTAAACTCTAAACTTCATTACCCAATGAAGGGTAATCAGTAAGGTGAAGGAAAACTATGATGGGAAAAAAGAGTCCCTATCAGGATAAGTCAAAGCAATAGCCGATTATCAAGAATATTGTAGAAAACATGGCAGAGTGAGAGATGTCCTTAGATATCTCCCCTTGAAACAACAATAAGCTAAACATCTAAAACTGAACAAAAAAACACTCAAACCGCACACCAGCACGTCTGAGCTTGGGGTCTGAGCATAAGAGCTACCACAGGTCAGAACCCTGGGTGTTGAGCGGTGGACTAGGAGAAATAAAGAAGCTGCTTCTCACAGCCGCTGGAGCTCTTTGCAGGAGGAGGAGGAGAGGAGAAGGTGCGGCGCCTTCCCTGATTAGCATGCCTGAAGTGCGGGACTATTCTATACAGCCAGCAGCAGGGCCCAGTTATCAGGGCAGAAAGCAGAGAAGCGGGACAGGACAGCAGAAAAACAACAGTTGATTTTTACCAGCCCCAGTTCCAAAACCGAGACTGAGCCACAGCCCCCAACCCCCAAACCAGAGCCACAAACACTACCAAAACCGTTGCTAACACTGACAGGGACTGAAATTGATAGTAGCAAACACTACCAAACTCCGTACACTGGATAGGGACTGAAATTGATAGTAGCAAACACTACCAAAACCGTTGCTAACACTGACAGGGACTGAAATTGATAAATCTACAAGAAAATAAAAGACATTAGGTTATATATAAAGCAGGGATCCAAGAGGCTTAGACATCGCCTACCGGAAACTAAAAGAAAGGCGCCTTCTTTGCGGCTGGCTAAAGAGAGACCTTTATTTAATAAATCTTCTTTCCGGAAAAACAACAGAATACACTTCCATTAATGCCCAGGTGGAGAAAGAGTCCATTAAGCACCATGAACAAACAAGGTGACAAGGCATATCAGAAAGAAAGAAAAAAGTCTCCAGAAAATGAGCTTACAGACATAGAAATATGCCACTTAAGTGACAGAGAATTAAGGATGGTACTTCTGAAAAAACTCAGTGAGTACTGAAACAAGTCATAGTAACAATTTCAGAAATTGCAAAAACAGCTAGATGAGCAGAGCAAGGAGATTGAAACCCTCAAAAAGAACCAAATAGAATTTCTGGAGATAAAAAACACACTACAAGAGTTGAAAAATGAAATAGCAAGCTTAGGAAATAGAATCGACAAAATGGAGGAAAGGATCAGTGATATCGAAGACAGAAATCTAAAAACAAATCAGAAGGAAGAAGAGAGAAACCAAAGAATGAAAAATAATGAAAGAGAAATATAAGAACTAGCAGATACCATCAGGAAAAGAAACAAAAGAACAGTGGGCATTACTGAAGGCGAAGAAAAAGAGCAGGGACTAGAAAGCATTTTCAGACAAATAGTGGACAAGAATTTCCCAAATCTAAGGAATGAACTGGAACTTGGAATTCAAGAAGTCAACAGAACACTCAATTATCTCAACCCCAAAAGGCCTTCACTAAAACACATTGTATTAAAGTTATCAAAAATCAATGACAAAGACAGAATTCTCAGGGTAGCCAGGGAGAAGAAAACAGTAATGTATAAAGGAAACCCATTAGATTATCATTGTACTTCTCAGTGCAGACCTTACAAGCCAGAAAGGAATGGAATCAAATATTTAAACTGTTAAGTGAAAGGAACTATCGGCCTAGAATAGTGTATCCAGCTAAGCTCTCCTTTAGATATGGAGAAATGAAGACCTTTCAGATATACAAAAATTGAAGGAATTCTTCACTACAAGTTCTGCACTATAGAAAATTCTGAAAGAGGTCAGCTCACCTAAAACAAAATAACAACAAAAAAATACATAATTAGGAGTAAAGTGACTATAAGGCGAATAGAAGCAAAGGAGTGCAACCGTTACAAAGAAAAGGGCATTATAAGCTTAAATAATAAAGATAATTGCTATAGCAAGATAGTAATGAACGTTCGGCATACATAGATACAAATTGAGATAACAATGACTGAAAAGAGGATTCGAAGATCCAAAATCACAAAGGGGAAAGGAGATAAGGCATACACAGAAGAAAATGGACAACAATATTGTGTGTGTGTGTGTGTGTGTGTATCAGAAAGCAAAAGATAAAATAGCTATAAGAAGACCTCATCTTTCAATAATCACCCTAAATGTAAATGAACTGAACTCACCAATAAGAAGTCACAGAGTTGCAGAATGGATCAAAAAACAAATCCAACCATATGCTGCCTCCAGGAGATACATCTCAGCTCCAAAGACAAATATAGACTCAAAGTGAAAGGATGGAACATGATATTTCAAGCAAATGACATTCACAGAAAAGTGGGAGTAGTAGTACTAATATCAGACGAAATAGACTTCAAAATAAAAAAGGTAAAGAAAGATACTGAGAGACACTTTATAATGATAAAGAGAATCATGCACCAAGAAGACGTAACACTTATTAATATTTATGCTCCCAAACAGGGAGCCCCGAAATACGTAAAACAATTACTAACAGAACTAAAGGGAGAAACAGACCAAAACACTATCGTAGTAGGGGACCTAAATATCCCACTGTTGGATATGGACAGATCATTCAAACAGAAAATCAATAAGGAAATAACATCCTTAAATGATACATTAGACCAACTGGACATAATTGACATTTACAGAACCTTCCATCCCAAAACGGCTGCTTATACATTCTGTAGTGCACATTCTCAAGAATTGATCATATACTGGGACACAGGGATAGCCTCAAGAAATATAAAAAGGTTGAAATCATACCAACCATATTCTCTGATCATAACGCTTGAAACTAGAGATCAATGGCAAAAAGAAATCAGGAAGAACCACAAATACATGCTTCTTAACAATAAATTAAACAAAACGCTACTGAAGAATAACTGGGTCAGAGAAGAAATTGAAAGAGAGATCAAGAGATACAAAAAACAAATGATAATGATAGTACAACATACTAAAACCTTTGGGGCATGGCAAAAGTGGTCATAAGAGGAAAGTTCATATTATAATAGGCCTACCTACAAAAACAAGAACAAGCCCAAATAACCTGCTTCATCTTAAAAAACTAGGAAAGGAAGAACAAATGAGACCTAAAGTCAGCAGAAGGAAGGAAATAATCAAAATTAAGCAGAAATAAATGAAATTGAAAACAAAAAAAAGATAGAAAAAATAAATGCAACAAAGAGTTAGTTCTTGGAGAAGGTTAATAAAATTGACAAACCCCTGCCTAGACTCATTAAAGGAAAAAGAGAAAGGACACAAATACACAAAATCAGGAATGAAAGAGGGAATATTATGACAGACACTGCAGAAATAAAAAGCATCATGGAAGAATAATATAAAAAAGTAAATAACACCAAATTTAATAACCTAAAAGAAATGGACTAATATTTAGAAAAATAGAATCTTCTTAGACTGAATCAAGAAGAACTGGAAAATCTAAATAGACTGATTGCAGTATGGAAATTGAAACAATCATCAAAAATCTACCCAAACGTAAAAGTCCATGACCAGATGGCCTCATCAGTGAATTCTACCAAACATTCAAAGATTTAATACCTATTCTCTTCAAACTCTTCCAAATAATCGAAGAGTACTTCCTTACTCATTTTATGAGGCCAGTATTACTCTGATACCAAAATCTGGTAAAGATAACACAAAAAAAGAAAACTACAGACCAATATCTCTCATGAACACAGATGCAAAAATCCTAAATAAGATACTAGTGAACTGAATACAGCGACATATTAAAAAAATTATACACCACCATCGGGTGGGCTTCATCTCAGCAGCACGGGGAGGGTTCATCAAACGCAAATAGATTAATGTGATACACCACATAAATTAAAAATTAAGAGTCATATGATCATATCAATAGATGCAGAAAAAGCCTTCGACAATATACAGCATCTGTTTATGATGAAAAAAACAAAACAAAACACTTAACAAAATTGGTATAGAAGGAAAGTACCTTAACATTATAAAGGCCATATATGACAAACCCTCGGCCAACATTATACTTAATGGTAAAAAACTAAAAATCTTCCCAAACAAAGCAAGGCTGTCCACTATTACCAGTGTTATTCAATATAACATTGGAGTTCCTAGCAAATACAATCAAACAAGAGAAAGATAGATAAAAGGCATCCAAATAGGAAACAAAGAAGTCAAACTGTCGCTATTTGTGGATGACATGATTCTCTCTATAAAAAAAATCTTAAAGGCTCCACAAGAACACTACTAGGAACAATAAGCAAATACAATAAAGTCTTTGGATACAAAATCAATGTTCAAAAATCCATAGCATTCCTATACTCTAATAATGAAGTGTTAGAAAAAGAAGTGGAAAAAATAATAACTTTTTGCAATTGCAATAAAAAGAATAAAATACCTAGGAATAAATTTAACGAAAAATATGAAGGGCCTATATAATGAAAACTACAAGACCCTGTTAAAAGAAATCGAAGATGATACAGAGAAATGAAAAGATATTCCATGTCCTTGGATTGGAAGAATCAACATAGTTGAGATGACCATATTACCTAAAGCATTATACAGATTCAATGCAATCCCCATCAAAATCCCATCGGCATTTTTTAAATAAATAAATAAATAAATAATGATCAGATTTGTATAGAAGCCAAAGGACCCACAATTGCCAAAGCCATCCTGAGAAAAAAGAATGAGGCTGGAGGCATCACTCTGCCTGACTTTAAATTATACTACAAAGTGACAGTAATCAAAATGGCATGGTATTAGCAGCAAAACAGACACACAGACCAGTGCAACAGAATCGAGAGTCCAGAAGTAAACTCATATTTATAAGGGCAAATAATTTTTGACAAAAAAGCCAAAAACATACAGTGGAGAAAGAAAAGCTTCTTCAATAAATGGTGCTGGGAAAACTGGAAGGTCACCTGCAAAAGAATGAAACTAAACTGTTGTCTATCACCACACACCAAAATTAACTCAAAATATATCAAGGACCTGAATATAAGACCTGAAATAATAAAATGTATAGAACAAAACATAGGAACAAAATTCAAGGACCTTGGGCTTAAAGAGAATTTTATGAATTTGACTTCAAAGGCAAAGGAAGTAAAAGTTAAAATAAATAAATAGGACTACATCAAACTGAAAGTCTTCTGCTCAGCAAAAGTAATCATCAACAAAGTAAAGAGACAACCATCCAAATGGGAAAATATATTTACAAGCAATGCCTTCGATAAAGGCCTAATATCCAAAATACACAGAGAACCCATACAACTCAATAACAAAAAAAATAACAAACAATGTGATCAAAAAATGGGCAGAGGACCTGAACAGATACTTCTTCCTAGAGGACATACAAATGCCCTATGAACATATGAAAAGATGCTCAACATCTCTGGCTATTAGGGAAATACAAATCAAAAACACAATGAGATACCATCTCACATCTGTTAGAATAGCTATAATCAACAGGACAAGTAATAACAAATTTTGGAGAGAACAAGGAGGGAAAGGAACCCTCATACACTGCTAGTGTGACTGCAAATTGGTACAACCACTATGGAAAACAGTATGGAAGTTCCTCAAAACACTAAGAATTGATCTACCATATGATCCACTATTCCACTACTGGATATTTACCCCAAAGGCTTCAAAACCCATATCTCAAAAGTTATTTGCACACTGATGTTCATAGCAGCATTATTCATAATGGCCAGGACATGGAAGCAACCGAAGTGTCCTACAATAGATGATTGGCTAAAGAAGCTGTAGCACATATACCCAATGGTATATTACCCAGCCATTAGAAGAGATAAAATACTGCCATTTGTGACAACATGGATGGATCTCAAGATGGATCATGCTAAGCAAAATAAGCCAGACAGAAAAAGTTCAAAATCACTTGATATCACTTATATGTGGGATATTAACCTAAAAGCAACAAATAAACAGGACAAACAGAGACTCAGAGACATGGACAATGGAACAAATATTTACCAGAGGGTAGGAGGTGAGGGAAGAGGAGAGAGGTAGATGGAGTAAAAGAGGTCAAATATAAGGGGTTTGGGAGAGGGTGAATTAGGTAAAGGGGAGCAAATATATGGTAACTGAAGGAAACTGGACTTTGGATGGTAAACACACAATAGAATATACAAATGTCAAATTATAATGTACACCTGAAAATTATTAATAATTGTATTAACCAATGTTACCCCAATCAACATAATTAAAAAACAGAATAGTGTACATGGTGTTCCCACATCAGAAAGAAGGCTGTTAAATTAATATTCGTTAAACTCAGAGCTGAACTGAAAAGCTTTAACAAATTCAACTATGCTTTTGTCTGTTCACATTTGATATGATAGCATTTCATCAAATTTTCATTAAAAGTTTGAAAATTACATTAGATGACTCTGAGTTCTTTTCTACTCTAAGATTTAGTTTCCCCTCTCATACGGTTATCATGCCTATAACCAATACATTTCAATGCTAAGTAAAAATTACATAAATAATAATTTAGTTTTATTCTCACTTTCCTATCACTTCCATACAGTTTTATATATTGTATTTGATTCAGTTTCTTTTTAAACTTGTTACATTTACTTTAAAATATATTAACAAGGTTTTGAAATTATACGAAGTATTTTTGCATGGTAAGCATAAAGAAATATTTGATTATATAATTTACTTCCTTTTATTATAGTGGTCTCTTGAATTTAATAAAAAATTTCCAGTATCTAATAAATATGACTTTCAACAAATGAAATAGTATAATGCAAAAACTATTGTTTTCATCAATTTGCATTTAGAAAAAAACATAAATACAAATAAGACATACAATATATGAAATACAGCAATTCTTATAAAACAAATTGCATCTATAAATAGAAGATTATAGAGGCCTTCTCAAACTTGGTGGCACATTATAGTATATTAAGCAAAAAGATAAATTTTTTCTAAATCTAAATAATATGCATTGTTTTACTGGAGAATATTTTGTTATTTACATGTAGATAGTGTTTTATTCTGAAGAAAACTAGGAAAGCAAAATGAGAACTAGTGGTTGGCAAAGCCCTCTCTTTGTTTCATATTGTTGTAGATCCTTTGGGCTGTGGGTCATAAGCAATATTTAAAGAAGTGATCTAAAAGCATACAGATAAATACAGTAGAAGACATAGCAATTTAAAGTAAGTTACAACCCCCTACCTTGTATCAGAATTATTCTTACTTGTCAATGAATGGAAATAATAAAATAGTCTCAAAAACTTAGCACCCACTTCCAAGATATCATATTTGTCTTTATTTAGTTGGTGAGTCGGATGACAATTAAGTGGTTTTTCTTTTCTGGAATTTATTTTAAATTTTATTTCCATAAATAGTTGCATTTTAGAATAACCTATTCTCAAACAACATTATCTTGTAAAGATAAAGAGAAATAAATATTAATTTTTTTCAGCCTGGCTGTGTGTTAATATTCTTATGATGTTTGATGAGTATCACATGCCTATAAATGCTAGCTGAAATAAAGGATTGGCTCTCAATTGAGACACTAAAAAGCATTATAAAAATAACATCTTATTTTATTTTCACTATAAGACAATGTTAGAAGCATTGAAAATAATGACTTAACTCTTGATTGAATAACAAACGTAATGACTAAACAAAACAAATAAGGAAAAGATTAACCAATTTAATCCTAAGAAGATAATTTGTAAATTTAAATAAAAGAAGGAAGAAACATTTAAATGACACTAAAAACAAAAGAACACATCTTATTTTTTTTCTTTTTGTATTTTTCCATGTGAAAGATAATTCAAAAATCCAAACATAAAATTGTCACAATACAGATTCAGTCATCAACAAATATTTTTAATGTGTACTAGTTATTTCTAGGGTAAGAGTCCTCCCAGAGTTGGGTATTGTAGTGTAGCATAAAAGTAGAGGTAAGATAGTACCATCTAAGAGAATGGAGTATGAATATACAAACAGGAAGAGACTGCTGGTATAAATGAATAAGAAAGTCAATATTTTTAAGTAGTAGTCTCCAGCTACCTCCAGCTGGTCCAGAATGAGCAGGTACAAAACAGTTATTGGAATGGAACCTTGTTTACAAATAAGAGGATCATTGGAGTTAAAGATGACTGTGGGAAGTTTTATTGCATACAATAAATGCATATGATTTATTTTTGAAGGAAGAAAATGTTTCTTAAAAGTAGTGAAAAAGTGTTAGGATTAATAGA
>NW_024344240.1:12010078-12019042 GCF_902729225.1 Pteropus medius | reverse complement strand
TGATAGTAGCAAACACTACCAAAACCGTTGCTAACACTGACAGGGACTGAAATTGATAGTAGCAAGTGTGATTAAAATCTACAAGAAAATAAAAGACATTAGGTTATATATAAAGCAGGGATCCAAGAGGCTTAGACATCGCCTACCGGAAACTAAAAGAAAGGCGCCTTCTTTGCGGCTGGCTAAAGAGAGACCTTTATTTAATAAATCTTCTTTCCGGAAAAACAACAGAATACACTTCCATTAATGCCCAGGTGGAGAAAGAGTCCATTAAGCACCATGAACAAACAAGGTGACAAGGCATATCAGAAAGAAAGAAAAAAGTCTCCAGAAAATGAGCTTACAGACATAGAAATATGCCACTTAAGTGACAGAGAATTAAGGATGGTACTTCTGAAAAAACTCAGTGAGTACTGAAACAAGTCATAGTAACAATTTCAGAAATTGCAAAAACAGCTAGATGAGCAGAGCAAGGAGATTGAAACCCTCAAAAAGAACCAAATAGAATTTCTGGAGATAAAAAACACACTACAAGAGTTGAAAAATGAAATAGCAAGCTTAGGAAATAGAATCGACAAAATGGAGGAAAGGATCAGTGATATCGAAGACAGAAATCTAAAAACAAATCAGAAGGAAGAAGAGAGAAACCAAAGAATGAAAAATAATGAAAGAGAAATATAAGAACTAGCAGATACCATCAGGAAAAGAAACAAAAGAACAGTGGGCATTACTGAAGGCGAAGAAAAAGAGCAGGGACTAGAAAGCATTTTCAGACAAATAGTGGACAAGAATTTCCCAAATCTAAGGAATGAACTGGAACTTGGAATTCAAGAAGTCAACAGAACACTCAATTATCTCAACCCCAAAAGGCCTTCACTAAAACACATTGTATTAAAGTTATCAAAAATCAATGACAAAGACAGAATTCTCAGGGTAGCCAGGGAGAAGAAAACAGTAATGTATAAAGGAAACCCATTAGATTATCATTGTACTTCTCAGTGCAGACCTTACAAGCCAGAAAGGAATGGAATCAAATATTTAAACTGTTAAGTGAAAGGAACTATCGGCCTAGAATAGTGTATCCAGCTAAGCTCTCCTTTAGATATGGAGAAATGAAGACCTTTCAGATATACAAAAATTGAAGGAATTCTTCACTACAAGTTCTGCACTATAGAAAATTCTGAAAGAGGTCAGCTCACCTAAAACAAAATAACAACAAAAAAATACATAATTAGGAGTAAAGTGACTATAAGGCGAATAGAAGCAAAGGAGTGCAACCGTTACAAAGAAAAGGGCATTATAAGCTTAAATAATAAAGATAATTGCTATAGCAAGATAGTAATGAACGTTCGGCATACATAGATACAAATTGAGATAACAATGACTGAAAAGAGGATTCGAAGATCCAAAATCACAAAGGGGAAAGGAGATAAGGCATACACAGAAGAAAATGGACAACAATATTGTGTGTGTGTGTGTGTGTGTGTATCAGAAAGCAAAAGATAAAATAGCTATAAGAAGACCTCATCTTTCAATAATCACCCTAAATGTAAATGAACTGAACTCACCAATAAGAAGTCACAGAGTTGCAGAATGGATCAAAAAACAAATCCAACCATATGCTGCCTCCAGGAGATACATCTCAGCTCCAAAGACAAATATAGACTCAAAGTGAAAGGATGGAACATGATATTTCAAGCAAATGACATTCACAGAAAAGTGGGAGTAGTAGTACTAATATCAGACGAAATAGACTTCAAAATAAAAAAGGTAAAGAAAGATACTGAGAGACACTTTATAATGATAAAGAGAATCATGCACCAAGAAGACGTAACACTTATTAATATTTATGCTCCCAAACAGGGAGCCCCGAAATACGTAAAACAATTACTAACAGAACTAAAGGGAGAAACAGACCAAAACACTATCGTAGTAGGGGACCTAAATATCCCACTGTTGGATATGGACAGATCATTCAAACAGAAAATCAATAAGGAAATAACATCCTTAAATGATACATTAGACCAACTGGACATAATTGACATTTACAGAACCTTCCATCCCAAAACGGCTGCTTATACATTCTGTAGTGCACATTCTCAAGAATTGATCATATACTGGGACACAGGGATAGCCTCAAGAAATATAAAAAGGTTGAAATCATACCAACCATATTCTCTGATCATAACGCTTGAAACTAGAGATCAATGGCAAAAAGAAATCAGGAAGAACCACAAATACATGCTTCTTAACAATAAATTAAACAAAACGCTACTGAAGAATAACTGGGTCAGAGAAGAAATTGAAAGAGAGATCAAGAGATACAAAAAACAAATGATAATGATAGTACAACATACTAAAACCTTTGGGGCATGGCAAAAGTGGTCATAAGAGGAAAGTTCATATTATAATAGGCCTACCTACAAAAACAAGAACAAGCCCAAATAACCTGCTTCATCTTAAAAAACGAGGAAAGGAAGAACAAATGAGACCTAAAGTCAGCAGAAGGAAGGAAATAATCAAAATTAAGCAGAAATAAATGAAATTGAAAACAAAAAAAAGATAGAAAAAATAAATGCAACAAAGAGTTAGTTCTTGGAGAAGGTTAATAAAATTGACAAACCCCTGGCTAGACTCATTAAAGGAAAAAGAGAAAGGACACAAATACACAAAATCAGGAATGAAAGAGGGAATATTATGACAGACACTGCAGAAATAAAAAGCATCATGGAAGAATAATATAAAAAAGTAAATAACACCAAATTTAATAACCTAAAAGAAATGGACTAATATTTAGAAAAATAGAATCTTCTTAGACTGAATCAAGAAGAACTGGAAAATCTAAATAGACTGATTGCAGTATGGAAATTGAAACAATCATCAAAAATCTACCCAAACGTAAAAGTCCATGACCAGATGGCCTCATCAGTGAATTCTACCAAACATTCAAAGATTTAATACCTATTCTCTTCAAACTCTTCCAAATAATCGAAGAGGAGGCAATACTTCCTTACTCATTTTATGAGGCCAGTATTACTCTGATACCAAAATCTGGTAAAGATAACACAAAAAAAGAAAACTACAGACCAATATCTCTCATGAACACAGATGCAAAAATCCTAAATAAGATACTAGTGAACTGAATACAGCGACATATTAAAAAAATTATACACCACCATCGGGTGGGCTTCATCTCAGCAGCACGGGGAGGGTTCATCAAACGCAAATAGATTAATGTGATACACCACATAAATTAAAAATTAAGAGTCATATGATCATATCAATAGATGCAGAAAAAGCCTTCGACAATATACAGCATCTGTTTATGATGAAAAAAACAAAACAAAACACTTAACAAAATTGGTATAGAAGGAAAGTACCTTAACATTATAAAGGCCATATATGACAAACCCTCGGCCAACATTATACTTAATGGTAAAAAACTAAAAATCTTCCCAAACAAAGCAAGGCTGTCCACTATTACCAGTGTTATTCAATATAACATTGGAGTTCCTAGCAAATACAATCAAACAAGAGAAAGATAGATAAAAGGCATCCAAATAGGAAACAAAGAAGTCAAACTGTCGCTATTTGTGGATGACATGATTCTCTCTATAAAAAAAATCTTAAAGGCTCCACAAGAACACTACTAGGAACAATAAGCAAATACAATAAAGTCTTTGGATACAAAATCAATGTTCAAAAATCCATAGCATTCCTATACTCTAATAATGAAGTGTTAGAAAAAGAAGTGGAAAAAATAATAACTTTTTGCAATTGCAATAAAAAGAATAAAATACCTAGGAATAAATTTAACGAAAAATATGAAGGGCCTATATAATGAAAACTACAAGACCCTGTTAAAAGAAATCGAAGATGATACAGAGAAATGAAAAGATATTCCATGTCCTTGGATTGGAAGAATCAACATAGTTGAGATGACCATATTACCTAAAGCATTATACAGATTCAATGCAATCCCCATCAAAATCCCATCGGCATTTTTTAAATAAATAAATAAATAAATAATGATCAGATTTGTATAGAAGCCAAAGGACCCACAATTGCCAAAGCCATCCTGAGAAAAAAGAATGAGGCTGGAGGCATCACTCTGCCTGACTTTAAATTATACTACAAAGTGACAGTAATCAAAATGGCATGGTATTAGCAGCAAAACAGACACACAGACCAGTGCAACAGAATCGAGAGTCCAGAAGTAAACTCATATTTATAAGGGCAAATAATTTTTGACAAAAAAGCCAAAAACATACAGTGGAGAAAGAAAAGCTTCTTCAATAAATGGTGCTGGGAAAACTGGAAGGTCACCTGCAAAAGAATGAAACTAAACTGTTGTCTATCACCACACACCAAAATTAACTCAAAATATATCAAGGACCTGAATATAAGACCTGAAATAATAAAATGTATAGAACAAAACATAGGAACAAAATTCAAGGACCTTGGGCTTAAAGAGAATTTTATGAATTTGACTTCAAAGGCAAAGGAAGTAAAAGTTAAAATAAATAAATAGGACTACATCAAACTGAAAGTCTTCTGCTCAGCAAAAGTAATCATCAACAAAGTAAAGAGACAACCATCCAAATGGGAAAATATATTTACAAGCAATGCCTTCGATAAAGGCCTAATATCCAAAATACACAGAGAACCCATACAACTCAATAACAAAAAAAATAACAAACAATGTGATCAAAAAATGGGCAGAGGACCTGAACAGATACTTCTTCCTAGAGGACATACAAATGCCCTATGAACATATGAAAAGATGCTCAACATCTCTGGCTATTAGGGAAATACAAATCAAAAACACAATGAGATACCATCTCACATCTGTTAGAATAGCTATAATCAACAGGACAAGTAATAACAAATTTTGGAGAGAACAAGGAGGGAAAGGAACCCTCATACACTGCTAGTGTGACTGCAAATTGGTACAACCACTATGGAAAACAGTATGGAAGTTCCTCAAAACACTAAGAATTGATCTACCATATGATCCACTATTCCACTACTGGATATTTACCCCAAAGGCTTCAAAACCCATATCTCAAAAGTTATTTGCACACTGATGTTCATAGCAGCATTATTCATAATGGCCAGGACATGGAAGCAACCGAAGTGTCCTACAATAGATGATTGGCTAAAGAAGCTGTAGCACATATACCCAATGGTATATTACCCAGCCATTAGAAGAGATAAAATACTGCCATTTGTGACAACATGGATGGATCTCAAGATGGATCATGCTAAGCAAAATAAGCCAGACAGAAAAAGTTCAAAATCACTTGATATCACTTATATGTGGGATATTAACCTAAAAGCAACAAATAAACAGGACAAACAGAGACTCAGAGACATGGACAATGGAACAAATATTTACCAGAGGGTAGGAGGTGAGGGAAGAGGAGAGAGGTAGATGGAGTAAAAGAGGTCAAATATAAGGGGTTTGGGAGAGGGTGAATTAGGTAAAGGGGAGCAAATATATGGTAACTGAAGGAAACTGGACTTTGGATGGTAAACACACAATAGAATATACAAATGTCAAATTATAATGTACACCTGAAAATTATTAATAATTGTATTAACCAATGTTACCCCAATCAACATAATTAAAAAACAGAATAGTGTACATGGTGTTCCCACATCAGAAAGAAGGCTGTTAAATTAATATTCGTTAAACTCAGAGCTGAACTGAAAAGCTTTAACAAATTCAACTATGCTTTTGTCTGTTCACATTTGATATGATAGCATTTCATCAAATTTTCATTAAAAGTTTGAAAATTACATTAGATGACTCTGAGTTCTTTTCTACTCTAAGATTTAGTTTCCCCTCTCATACGGTTATCATGCCTATAACCAATACATTTCAATGCTAAGTAAAAATTACATAAATAATAATTTAGTTTTATTCTCACTTTCCTATCACTTCCATACAGTTTTATATATTGTATTTGATTCAGTTTCTTTTTAAACTTGTTACATTTACTTTAAAATATATTAACAAGGTTTTGAAATTATACGAAGTATTTTTGCATGGTAAGCATAAAGAAATATTTGATTATATAATTTACTTCCTTTTATTATAGTGGTCTCTTGAATTTAATAAAAAATTTCCAGTATCTAATAAATATGACTTTCAACAAATGAAATAGTATAATGCAAAAACTATTGTTTTCATCAATTTGCATTTAGAAAAAAACATAAATACAAATAAGACATACAATATATGAAATACAGCAATTCTTATAAAACAAATTGCATCTATAAATAGAAGATTATAGAGGCCTTCTCAAACTTGGTGGCACATTATAGTATATTAAGCAAAAAGATAAATTTTTTCTAAATCTAAATAATATGCATTGTTTTACTGGAGAATATTTTGTTATTTACATGTAGATAGTGTTTTATTCTGAAGAAAACTAGGAAAGCAAAATGAGAACTAGTGGTTGGCAAAGCCCTCTCTTTGTTTCATATTGTTGTAGATCCTTTGGGCTGTGGGTCATAAGCAATATTTAAAGAAGTGATCTAAAAGCATACAGATAAATACAGTAGAAGACATAGCAATTTAAAGTAAGTTACAACCCCCTACCTTGTATCAGAATTATTCTTACTTGTCAATGAATGGAAATAATAAAATAGTCTCAAAAACTTAGCACCCACTTCCAAGATATCATATTTGTCTTTATTTAGTTGGTGAGTCGGATGACAATTAAGTGGTTTTTCTTTTCTGGAATTTATTTTAAATTTTATTTCCATAAATAGTTGCATTTTAGAATAACCTATTCTCAAACAACATTATCTTGTAAAGATAAAGAGAAATAAATATTAATTTTTTTCAGCCTGGCTGTGTGTTAATATTCTTATGATGTTTGATGAGTATCACATGCCTATAAATGCTAGCTGAAATAAAGGATTGGCTCTCAATTGAGACACTAAAAAGCATTATAAAAATAACATCTTATTTTATTTTCACTATAAGACAATGTTAGAAGCATTGAAAATAATGACTTAACTCTTGATTGAATAACAAACGTAATGACTAAACAAAACAAATAAGGAAAAGATTAACCAATTTAATCCTAAGAAGATAATTTGTAAATTTAAATAAAAGAAGGAAGAAACATTTAAATGACACTAAAAACAAAAGAACACATCTTATTTTTTTTCTTTTTGTATTTTTCCATGTGAAAGATAATTCAAAAATCCAAACATAAAATTGTCACAATACAGATTCAGTCATCAACAAATATTTTTAATGTGTACTAGTTATTTCTAGGGTAAGAGTCCTCCCAGAGTTGGGTATTGTAGTGTAGCATAAAAGTAGAGGTAAGATAGTACCATCTAAGAGAATGGAGTATGAATATACAAACAGGAAGAGACTGCTGGTATAAATGAATAAGAAAGTCAATATTTTTAAGTAGTAGTCTCCAGCTACCTCCAGCTGGTCCAGAATGAGCAGGTACAAAACAGTTATTGGAATGGAACCTTGTTTACAAATAAGAGGATCATTGGAGTTAAAGATGACTGTGGGAAGTTTTATTGCATACAATAAATGCATATGATTTATTTTTGAAGGAAGAAAATGTTTCTTAAAAGTAGTGAAAAAGTGTTAGGATTAATAGATTTTAGTTCTCAATAGAGTTGAAGGATTGTTTAAATTTGGGTACTAGAGAGAGTGAGCTGGAATGATGGAGGGGTAGAGAGGTGAGTTTGAGATTTTGATGCTTAAATGAAAAAAAAAAAAATCCACACCCACATTAAATTCTTTTTATATAATGTGAGTTTTTAAAAGACACCAGTGTGGATGACAGCACAACTCACCATATTTATAGAAACACTTGTCAAGGCATATGTTCTACTCACAGAGGGCCAAGAACATGAACAGCATGCTCTCGTCATTGCCAAGGTACTTTCTCAGCCAGTAGAATCAGAGATGTTGCTAATAGTAACAAATATTTTAATATACTTTGCTTGTTAAGGAACTCTTAGCAGCCAAGACAATGATAATCTTTTGCATATAATGAAATAGAAATTCAGATCAAAGTTGTGTTTTCCATTCAAAAAGCCTTTTACTTTTAATGGGGGGAGGGGCGCATTACACAGTAAATATGTATTCTTAAATTTAAAATTTAGATAGGGTGGGAAAGAGTAAAAGCACCCCTCTGTCCTCTCTTATACAATCTGATATAATTTTTCTTGTCTTATATATCTTTATGAAAATATTCAGAAAATCAGTTAATTTAGTAGAAATTAAATTTCTAAAAAAATTTTAGAGCAAAGAACAATTACAGTTAAAACAATAAAAATGAGCTAGTCCATTTTAGAAATGTTAGACTCCATCATTCACTGATTATAAAAAAAAAACTTGTAATAGCTAATAAATATACTTTGAAAAACGTTTTGTGCCAAGGTCCAGAAATTAATCCATCCTTCCATTCCATTGTTCTGCCATACTGCTCCAGTGCCTGGAAGGGTGGGTGGTGGACACAGTTTGATTCCTGGAGCATTTCTTTCTTTATTAAATATTTTCATACACTAATAATCTTATTTTGAGAAATTCTATCTGGAGATGATAGATTTTTTTCACAAATGGGAGTTTTATTTAGACAAAAATGAGATATGTCTCTATTAAGATGTTAGCCTAAATATCTTGGATATATCATGAATCTTTTGAGTACACCAATTTCAACCTGAAAATTATAAAGGGAGCTTTCTTACAAATACAGTCTAATCTAAGAAAATGAACACATCATGGAAAAATCATATTCTCCATAAACACGTTCTTGTGTTTGATACAAATTATTGATTTTTTTCCCATGCAGAAATCTTAAAACATATATTTTCGGTTTGCTTGCTCAGCCAAACTCCTGAGGTATATAAATTTTGAAGTATCATTATACTAAATAAGTTACCAGAAAGAACACCAGAGTGAAAAAAAAAAAAAAA
>NW_024344240.1:11936602-12009382 GCF_902729225.1 Pteropus medius | reverse complement strand
CTAGGTCAAGACTGTTTTAAGCATTTTTTTTTTTTTTAGTAATTCACAGAACTTTGCACATGTTACATAATGAGCATTCAACAAATGTCATCTTTTATTAGTCAGGCTGGAAAAATTCTGCAGTTTCTACGCACAAGTATTTTATCTCAAATCTTCAGACAAAATCTAGCCCTTATGATTGGAATAACAACCATATTTGACCTTGGCTGAAAGATCTTCCCACGTTTCATGAACTTTATGATGAGAACTTACTTCAGAGTGATCCACAAAAGATATCATGTTGTAAAAATTGTGATTATTTTGTTACCATAGTATTTACTTTGCCTTTCACTCTTACTTATTCTTTATTTTTCTCATTTATACTTTTTTATTTCTAACGCACTAATTAATTTGATTTTTTCTCCTTATTGATTATTATCTTAAATGTTCTAGAATAGGAATTCCATGAGTTCAGGAATCTTTTCCTGTGAATAGAAAATTTCTCAAAGTATACATAAGATATGGTTAACAATCGTTACCCATGAGAAGTGAAAATCGTTGGGTAGATGAGTAAGGTGAGTCAAGAAAGTGACTATTGCTTTCCTGTTAATGCACTTCTATACTCTTTTCGTTTCTTGAGTATGTTTTGCCATTAAATATATTGATTTATCTATTTTAAACCAGTGAAATATTACAATTATGTATCAACCTTTTTTGCAGTTACATTCCTAAAATATCTGCTTTTTTTGTGCATCAATGACATATGAGTTGATTTCAATTTTGCTTTGTGAAAAACAACTATATATATATGACATTTGTTAACTAGAAAACTGTGAAGTAGAAATGCTTGAATACATAATGAATATGATTTCAAATTGACAGCACAAACAGTGAAGCCAATGAAATGCACCATTCATTTTCAGCAGATTTAAAAAAACTTTATAGTTATTTTTTATCAGATGACTTTAAATAGAATATCTGTTTGCCTAAATGCCTCATTAATTACTAGGATATTAACTATGATTTTTTTTTTGAATTTTTATTTATTTTATTTTTTTTAATTAAGTTTATTGGGGTAAGATTGGTTAATACAATTATATAATTTTCAGGTGTATATTATGATTTGACATCTATATAGTCTATTGTGTGATTACCACCCAAACTGGATTACCATCCAGTTTCCTTCAGCTACCATATATTTGATCCCCTTTGTCCACTTCACCCTCCCTCGACCTCCCTATATTTGATCCCCTTTACCCTGTACCTGTGATTTTCATTAGGGATGTTTTGTACTGCTTTATCATAACTTATCAAGACAATTAATTTTTTAAAAACTGTGTTTAAGAAAATAAAACTTGTACCAAATATTTGAAACAACATACCCAATATTATTAACATAGATCTATAGCACTCTTAAACCATTTTTAATCATCATACCATGTCATAGCAATATATTGATTTAATTTAAACTGAATACTCAGTCATTAATGTTTATTTGCTGTTATTTGTTAATATGGATTCCATATTCTCAAATTTAAGTCATAATGATATGGGTTTCTATTGTTTTAGGATAAAGTGTTTTCAAATCATTATTTTGTTCTACTAATTCATGTCTACTTTCATTTCCTTTATGATAGCATGTTTTTCTGCACCAATTTTGCAGAAATCATTTTATTGTTTAATCTTCTTCCTCATGAATTGCCTTATTTTAAAAACCCTAATTTATGTGTGTATAGTAAATGTCAGACCATCTTTAGTAAGTTTCTTTGAGCCATCTGCATAATAAATTACATTTTACCATACGGTATTATATTGGGATCATATTTTATCTGAAAAAATTTCTGACTATTGAACATTTGTTAACATTCGCATGTAGAGTATATAGAGCAGACTTTGTTTCTTTGTTTTATAACTTTATCATCCTAATAGGAAATAGTATAATTGGATGTTTGAGAGTTCCTTAGAAATGGGAACACATGCCCCCTTATTCTGTCTTTCTTCCTGAGATACTGTATTACTTCAAAATCTTGGTATTCTTTATAGTAATTTTGATGTAGATTGGAAAGTTGTTGAACTGTCTTCTTGTTTTGGTACTCAAAGTTTGAAGTGTATTAAAAATCATAATAAATATTTCCTATGTCTGTTCTCAATAATTTCTAAATAAATTTTAAAATTCTTTTAGTAAATGTGAGTCTTATCTTTTTCAATTTTACATTTTATATCTTTACTGCCCAAGTAGGACAATTTTTTAAATATTGGTGGGCAACTTCCATGGGGTGGATAGTGATGAAACTAAGAATTGAAAACTTTTCTAGGCATACATCAACAAATCAACAAAAATCCCAGTTCAGCTATCTGGATATTTATAAGTATTTCAATTCATGGACCTCTTTTTTTTCTCCATAGCATAATAGATAATAGTCAGTGATTATTCTTTTACTAATTCTGTGATTTTGACCTCTTAGCTTACTATTTAAGAAAAAAGGGAATAATAACACTTAGACCTATGAGAACTGAAGCCCAAAAGATACATCTGTTGATCAGAAGGAAACGTGGTGTGCCAATAGCAAATAGTTACACTTACATGGTACCATCTGCTACAGCAGAACTAACAGAGGAAAGAAAAGAGCTAATTTGAAGTAAATAACATATAAATGTGTTGCTGATCCAAATGGAATGGGGTGAGAGATATCACTCTTCCATATTTGGTTGAGTGTAAAATGTGGGCAGTGACATCGATTATATGATTGATGTGTGTCACAAGTGATAAACATCTTAGGAGAAGATCAAACTTTTGAAAGAAGCAACTATGCCAATTAATATGAGCCAAGAAACAGAGTTTTAGAACAACAAACTTATCTAGACTTTGGATACATCAATCATCTGGTCAAGTAATGCTTAGAAAGCAATTAATAATTTTTTCCAAGATGGTAATATTCATCCTCATCAAAAATTCTGTCCATTCTCTCTGAAAAGTATATGAAAGTTCTGCAGAAATTTTCTGACATATACAAAGTTTCTGGCAGCAGGAATTTTTTTCCTGAATATTGTCTAAGCATTGGCCCAGCCCCATTTTGAATCAGTCTGTTTTAATTTCTTTAAAAATGAGATAAAAACTGAGGTAGTTTAACAGAAGTTTCTATATGTCTTAAAAGAGAAACAAATCACTGAGTACTTTTGAAGGAAAATAAAGTTTGAAGCATTGCCTTTTTGAACATTCTATTGACAGCTCCTCCAGTGAACAAATTTATTTTGAGCTTAAAAACTGAAAAATCAGCTAAAGCTATATACTTCTGCAATAGTATGAGTCAGGCCACAATATTCTTAGAACTATTAGAGTCAATAAGGGTGTTAAAAGCTTGCACAGATTTTTAAGTCCAGTAAAAGAAATTGCAAAAGTCCTCTGGCAATGTAACAGGAGTGTTTGACGTTGATTTAGCATTGGCTGTAGTTTCCTATGTGTGCATAATCATATGTTAACAACTCACAAAACTTTACTAGAGTCGTAGTATTAAAGTTCTGTCAATAAGAAGATTAGAATTATCTTGATTAATTTTTTCTCTATTAGCAATTAATTGTTCATTCCTTATCTTCTTACTTTAAATCATGAAATTGCCTCTGGATATCATTCCATTAATCTCAGTGAAATATGATAATCCTTGAAATTAAAGAGCCATGCTAAGTGCATGCTTTATGCCATTATTCACTAGCACAACAGCAAAAAGCAAGCCTCTAGCCATTTACTCTCTAAGATACTTAAGCCTCATCTTATTTTTAGAGAAGATACTGATTCATAAGCACACTTGGACACTGTTTAAAATTACACATTCTTTTTTTCTTTTTTCTTTTTTTTTGCATTTCTCTGTAGAACTAAGTTCATTGCTTAGCCAGAGTCAAAACATTTTAACTATCTGTAGATTAGTCTTCCTTTGCTTTTTATTTAATGTAATTTCATTTAAAAGTGTTATTTATTTATTTATTTATTTTGCTTATGCTAATGTGTTGGAGAATAATTTCTCAATCTCATTTTAACAAAGTTTATATTATTATTCACAGATGGGAGAATATAATGTCTTTAGGCAATGTTTTCCTCAATGGATCTAATATATTGCGAAGGCAGTTATGTCTCTCTGCTATATTAAGGTTTAGATTTGGTGAACATATGTAAAAGCACATGAAACCACTATAATAACGTACAGGCAGATGGTAGAAAAATGCTCACACTTACATTAGAGGCCAGCAAGAATTGATTTGTAACATTTTTGAACTGAGAATATTTTTAGAGGTAAGTACCAAATTTGAACTTGTATATATGTGACTTTCAATGTCAATTTTTCAAAATAGTAATGTTGTCTTTTTTTTTCTTCTATCAATGTGTCTGGCAACAATTTTTCCCTAGTTTTACATAGTTTCTAAAAATATATCTTGAGATTCTCAAAATACATAAAAGCAAATTCCCAGCTAGTTCCTCACTTGAGCATATTTGCAATGATGGTATGATTCTAAAAATAATATTTATGTTTAATGTATCCTGCTTTGAGATTTGTATAAGAGGTTTTATAGTTTTGTGAGTTGTTAACATGTATGATTATATAAATACAAAAAACTGAAGCCAATGCTAAATAAATGTCAGTGTGGTTGTGAGGAAAAATGTAATCATTTACATCAGCTACCAAGTCTAAACATTGTATAAGTATGGGAAAACCTTTAAGAATTGCTCCCGATTAAAAAAAAAAAAAAAAGATTAGATTTTGCAGTTATAGATTCTGCAGAGGATGAAATAAAAAACCAAACTAACTTTACCAGATTCGTGAGACTTGGCAATCTCAAAATGTCAACTTGTAAATGTAGAGAAAATAAAACCTAAATGAAACTTGAAAAAATTTTCAATAGTTTCATGTACTTATCAGAGAATGAAGTATCACAGATTCTTTTGATGCCACACATTTCCATGTGTAACACTGCCCCAGCCATTTTTTATTTCCTCATTTCTATTCATTCCTTTTGATGGTGAAGTTCATTTTTAAACCTTGATAAAAAAGAAGTAGTAAACTCATTGCCATCCATATAAAATAGGGCAACATAATTATTATTTAACATAAATATTAATCTATTCATTCTATTCATTCTATTCTCCATGCCAAAATAATAATATATAGATGTCTTTTGTTGTCGATGATGTTTCATTTTCTTTTTACTTGTTTATTCTGCAACAGGGTTTCTTAAACTTGATACTATTGCTATTTGAAGTCAAATAATTATTTATGGTGGCAGGCAGTCTTGCATTGTAATATATTCAGCAGCATTCCTGGTCTTTACATAGGAAATGCCAGTCTCACAGAGTTTGTAACAATCAAATAATGTCTCCAGACATTGCCAATGTCACCCAATAGGCACTGAGAACTAGTGATCTATAGGATATTTTGGAAATTTGGGGACTTAAAATATTAGAGAGAAATATAAAGGGAATAAAACACAGTATTTTATTTTACAATAGAAGATATAATCTTAAAAGTAAAAAAAAAAAAAAGTATGGCAGTTGTCATATACATGCAACATCCATGTGTTCTAAATAAATAATTGGCTTAGGTCACTTACTAAGCACAAAACTACTTACCAGGCCAATGAGATATTTGATGTTCAAATTTTCCTAGCATAGTAGATATGATAGACATTTTTTCTTTCATTTTATCTCAGACAGTAGCGGTGAGTACTTTACCTTAGCTTATAATTCCTTTTTGGTCCATTCATGGTTTTCTAATGCTTCAGCTTAGCTATTTAATATTATTCTGTATTCATAATATAAATGTAGTGTAGCATGGCATTTTAGTAGGTTATTATTGATACATGAACATTAGGAAATTGACTCACCTTTACCTCTCAAAATCAATTATTAGCTTTGAGATAATTATGTAAAACAGTTTATGCTGTATGCGAATATAATGTTAAAAACATTAAACAATGTAAAAAAAATCTACATTCCTATGTTGACAATTATAGTTAGTTGATTTTATCTGTTGAAAGACATGAATTAATAAAACCGTGCTTCCATGACAACAATGAGTCCCCTTTGCCCTAACAGCTACAGTTTTAATTATAGCTTACATTCTCCTAGTAATAACTATTGTCTATTACTCATTACTTGCTATACTGAATGTCTTTTCTTGGTGCCTGAGTTATTAAAACTCCAGTCTACAAAGGCTGACAGTCAGGTTAATACTGTCTGTCAGTATTAACTGAAATTAAAGCTGAATTTATCACTTAGATGCCACACCTTGACAATTAGCAGTAGAAAGAGTGACTTTAAATCAAAACACATATATGGTTTCTAATGTACAGTTTTCTATGTATATAGCATTATTATTGAGATTTCAGTATTTCTTTGTTGCTTCCACTGAGCAGTAAAAATTTAAATGTATTCTAATATGATTTTAATATATATTTCAGACTATCAAGAAAAACTTGAAAACAATATTTACAGAAACTTTTGTTTGAGATTAAACAAATTTATACTTGGATAAAATCTGTCTTTTGGATGACCTTCACTGACCTTCATCTCCATTATTTCATTACTCATTCTCATCTGCTTTCTCACATGTCACCGTCACTGAGGATTTCTCTGCTTTGTTCCAGCATTATGTTGCTCTCCCAATGTCAAGAGTTTGTACTTGTGAGCAGTAACGATTTGTATTCATTTCCCTTGCCTCTGATACCTCATTATCTGTGTGCCCATACTATATTCAAAATTTAACAATAATATGTCCCAAGTCCTGTTGGGTGCTTTCACGTATCATTTCACCTCATTATACCAGCCCATAAGCTATTTAATGCCACCTACAATTTGAAAATAAGGAGACTGAGGCTTGGAGTGTTTAGAGGCACCTGCTAATGGTCACAAAGCTATTTTCTCTGTGTTATAAAGTTTGATTCACCCATCTGAGAAATTCATCTCTGCTAATTATGGCACTAAAGGACCACCTTTTGTAGGACCACCCTTTTGGTAGGAATATATTGTGACTTAGATTTTGTTTAGCCAAAAAGAAAAAAAAAATGATGCTAATCTCAGATCAGGTGAGTAGGACTCTGTCTATGATAAGCAAAAGAAAAATATTTTAAATCAATAATCTCTGTGTTTTGATATATTTTGATATATCTCTGTGCTTTGACATATTTTGATATATAAAAAGATATACTTATATGGCATTATTCTAACTGCAGTTTCACTCATAAAGTTGGTTGTGCTGTTTTAAAACAAGTTCACAAAAGTATAATTAGAATGACCTTCTGCCTAGATTGTGACTTGTCTAGGTTTATCAGTCAGATAGCAAAAACAGCATTTTGTTGAGGATATCAAGAAAACTGAGTTTTTAAGTCTTTCTCTTAGAGATGAATAAAATAAAAAAATATTGTAGTAAAAATGTTTATCTTATACATTGTTAATTTCATAAAATCAATGCAGTTATTATGTGGAACTTTAATGGAATATTTCTTACTAGATTTTAAAAATTTATGAAGCCACCATATGAGGTATGAAATTGGAAGCCTTTGTTCAAAAATAAATTCCGTTTCTCTTCAGAAATTGAAAGCACAAAGTATACATATATAAAAGAGCAAAAAAATGTATTATCCAAGGGCATACCATCATGTCAGTTATGATTATTTGATATAGATAATTTATAGATGTATGAGTAAACTTGAATTTTTTGTTGTCTACATGTTAGTGATCTTAAGCAGATTCTTGAAATGAGCACTGGAACATTATCTAAGGTTGTAGATATAAACTGATATAGAAAGAAAAAATTTCTTACAAAGTATATTTGAAAAAACACAAGTTCTCTAATTTTAAAATTTCCAGTTAAACTACCCCAAGTCATAATATCTCAGAAGGTCTTACAGAGAAATGCAAAGTGGAAATTTCAAATTTCACTTTGCAGAGTTAGTATATGGGTAATTCTACAATGGCAATGAAAATGTCTTAAGACAATTGAACACAAATCCTATGAATTTCATTCGGAGGTGTTTGAACATTAGGTACAAAAATTTATCAAAAAACTCAGACTTCTGCACAATGACATTACTTTTTAAGAACTAGCCAAACTATTGGCAGATTTTCTCAACCTGCAAATAATTTTGTCCTGTCAAAACAAGATCAGGTACTATAAAACTCTATTTCCCCAAAAATGTCTTCAAAGAAATGCAGAACTGGGCATAGAGTAGATAATGGTATGAGGCAGAGAGCCTTAACCTAAAGTTAGAAAACTCTGTGTGTGTGTGTGTGTGTGTGTGTGTGTGTGTGTGTGTATTAATAAGCAGATGCACTAGACATTTTCAGAGCTATTGAAAATAAAGAGCTTGTATTTTAATTATTATATTTAATTATTACTAAATATAAGCTCTTTGAAAATAAAGAGCTTATTTTTTAATTATTATATGAATAAGTTATAGGTAAATAGATAATCAAGACTGCATTTGAAAACCAGAACTAAAGGGCTAATATGATATTGAAACAGAATATTTTGCAATTGATTTTAGAAGTCATGCTATCCCTCCCTGCTCTCCTAGACTCAGCCAATCATTAATCTTTCTATCACTAATAGATTAATTTGCATTTTCTGGAATTTGATATAAATGCATTCATATTGTATGTATTCTTTTTAAGGAATCATTCTGATGTATGGTAGAATGGGATGTAAACAGTGTGGACATGGGTCTATGCATGATGTCAATATAGATTGCAAAAAAGAAAATCTGAGTGTAAATAAGACAAGATGTGGACACATTACACGGATAAAAATTTTCTTCACTCTTTGGAAAGAAGGAATTAGAATTTAACATCAGAACAACATTGCGCATTATATTTACCTCATTTATAAATATTCACACATATTTTAGTTATATATTTATTTATAGTAGTCTTCCAGTAATTGTGATTTCACTTTCCAAGCTTTCAATTACCTGTGGTTAACATTATCTCCCATGGTAGGAAAATAATAAATGGAAAGTTCCAGATATAAACTATTGATAAGTTTTAAATTGCATGCCATTCTGAATAGCATAATGAAGTCTTGTGTCATCCTGCTTCATCTCACTCGGGACATTGTCCCTCCCTTTGTCCAGCCTATCCACGCTATGTCTGCTCCCTGCCCATTAGTCACTTAGTAGCCCTCTTGGTTAAAAGACCCGCTGTCACATATCACAGTGCTTGTGTTCAAGTCACCTTTGTTTTACTTAATAATGGTCTCAAAGTGCAAGAGTAGTGATGCTGCTAACAATTGAGTATGCCAAAGAGAAGCCATAAAGTGCTTCCTTTAAGTGAAAAGGTGAGTATAGTAAATAAGATATTTTGAGACATTATATTCTCAATAACTTTTATTATAGTATATTTAATAATTATTCTATTATTAGTTATTGTTGTTAATCTCTTACCATACCTAATTTATAAACTAAATTTTATCTTAGGTTTTTATGTATAGTTAAAAAATCATATATAAGCTTCTGTGCCATCCGCAGTTTCAGGCATCCAGTGAGGATTTTGGAACATTTACTTAAAGGGGATCTACTGTACGTATTTTCATTTTTGTGGTGTAGGTTCATAGATCTTTGTTTTAGTCTACTGGAGCTCCCATAACAAAATACCACAGACTCAGTGGCCTAAACAACACAAATTTATTTTCTCACAGTTCTGGAGGCTAGAATTCTGGGATCGAAATGTTGGCAGATTTGGTACCTTCTGAGGCCTCTCTTCTCAGCTTGCGGATGGCTACTCCCTGTGTCCTCCTATTATCTCCCTTCACTCTGCCTGTGTCTGTATCTATTCTCTTCTTTAAAAATACTAGTCATACTGGATTACGGCTTACCCATATATTCAAACACTGTCATATTCTAAAGTACTGGAGATTAGAACTCCAACATAAGAATTTCAAAGGAAACAATTTAGCTCATAAAAGTCCTCAATTAATTTTATTTTTAATCTTTGCAAAATCCTAATTCAAAGAAACCTAAACCTAGACCACACTAGCAAATTCAATTGAAAATCTTTAGGGTTTTTAGAAGGATATTCCTAAAATTTGAATGAGTGATGTGTATTACGATGAATGCTTACTGTTATAGAAGGTACTTATAAACTGTAAAATGGTATTTGTATCATTTCCATTTACTCCACAATTAAATTTTGTGTTTTAGTGAGTAATATGTAAAGCATATTGTGTTGTTTCATCTTTATTCTGATAACTATAATTACAAATGCCTCATATAGAGAGCACAGTTTTATTACTAATTTTGTAAGATATCACTAGTCATTTTTCTATTTCTGTTAATAACCATAAATGCTTACTCTTATCTCATTTCAAGAGTAGATTTAAAAAAAAAATGTTTACCAGAATTAAAATGAAAAATCATGTTGTCTTTAATTTTAAATTTTAAGATACTTAGACATAGAAATTATAATCTTTCTGTAAAAGATACAGTTGTCTTGTTGAGCTAGTACAATTTGTTTTATAAAAGAAGATATTTTAAGTTGTTTAAAATGTCTATAATTATATAAAATAAAAAATTATCTAAAATTGTGAACATAGTCTTTTATAATATAAGCCTCAAATTTTTATTTTCTATAGAAAACAATATTACTTGTTTACTTGGGTGAAAAAAGCACTTTCCTCTTATGCATTGCTTCAAATATTTTACATATTTAACCAGATACACAACATATTTACTTATAAATTATTTTCATAAATCTAGGCATGACACTTAATTATTTCATGTTTGTACATAACATATATACATATGCATATATGATATAAATCTCAGATTAATAAACAAAAACTTCCAGTTAATTTAAGATATAGTCTTAGAAGTTCGATTTTTAAACCTTACCTCGTTTGCTTAAAGCTTAATTCGTATGCAGTGTTATTGTCTTGGAACCTATGAAAACAATGGCTATTATTTATTATGAAACATAAAAGCAATCACTTAGTGTGGTGTATATTACTAAATTTAATCTACACAACTTTGAATACCTACATATAGCAGTGAAATGATGTGTACTTAACAGCCACATGAATAATAGCTGCATACTGCAAAAAATAGTGCAGTCATTTTGTGATAGATTTTGCTATTGTATGAATTATGACCTCCCAAATTCATATGTTGAAACCTCAATTAGCAGTACTTCAGAATTTAGCTATTTTGACATAAATCTTTGAAAGAGGTGGTTAAGTTAAAGTTAGGTCATTAAGGTAGGACCTTATCTAATATGACTTGTATTGTTATATATATATATATATATATATATATATATAAAAAGAGATTAAGACACAGACAAACATACAAAGGGAAGACCATATGGAAACACAGGAAGAAGATAGCCATTTGCAAGCCAAAGGGAGAAGCTTCAGAAACAATCAGCCTTGCTGACATCTTGATGTAGGATTTCTAGCTTCCAGAACTGTGAGAAAATTAATTCTGTTGTCAAAGCCACCCCATCTCTGGTGCTTTGTTATAGAAATCCTAGCAGACTAATACAGATTTCACATAATCCTGGTACATACACTTTGGTACAAAAATTGCACGTATTTCCATCTTTCATTTGAATCTATTTAACATACATTTATTGAGCATTTATATATGGCTGGTTCTTGTGTACTCTCTTAAGTCCAAAGCATACCATTTAGAACAAGATGAATGAGAACCATACTTTTTCCCCCCACATTTCAAATTTATTTTTTAGTTTTCCTTTTTTATAAACAAGTGATTGATGAAATGACACAGCACTTTAAATTCCAGAAAACGGCTTGGTTTTCCAAACTTCTGTGGATACAGTGCATGATCAATCCATTTTATAGGATTAATACAAGTTCATGCTTTTTGTGTTATGTAAGACAACATTAAAGAATCCAATTTAGATTGGTTAAAGCATAAGTATGATAATTGCTGAATGTGATCAAACTTATATGACATGAGTTTGAATTCAATCAGGGTGCCATTAGGGGTAGAGTTAAGAGAGATAGACAACAAATAAAAAATTGCATAATAAAAGAATACCATGAAGTTATCATTTCTCTAATGAAAAACAATTAGATTGAAGTGTTGGTAATAGCTTTCAGTAGATATATGTACAAATTGATTTGACTTAAGCCAGTAGGAGGATCACTTGTGTTCATTGAACGTATATATTTTTTACATTGCCATTATATTAAATAACCTTTTTAACTTTATTTTATTTATTTAACTAAATTTTATTTAATTTATTTCTATCTCTGATGGCTTATTTTGAGAGGTTGAAGAGGAAATCTATAATTAGAGACAAACGTACAAATTAGTCTTTCCTTGCTAAGAGCAAAGGGATTGTATTTTGTTAGTGAACAATGCTAGGCAGGGAATCTGCTCATGCCAGCCCTTCTCCTCGCTGACTCTGGTGGTCCTGAACTTTTCTTTGAGGATTGAGCCACTCTGACAATGCCTGCAGGGGCTGCCTTTCTGTTCTCTGCATCTGTGGAGTCTGCAGATTTGTTTGCATATAAGCCATTACACCTTTCAAAGTAAGCATAGATGTCCTATACCAACTAACCTTCTGTTCGTCTTAGGTGAAATTTTTCATCCATTTCCTTCATAAATTGGTCACCTATTCTCAGTCATAAATGATAGGGAAAAAATCCACAATTGTTTATAGACTACTTCAAAGGCTTGAAATGTGTGTGATATTTCCATGATAGTTTATAGTAGATGATTGCTTTTAAAATACAGTTTGTCTATGGACATGCCACCTTGAACGTGACCGATTCCGTTTGATCTCCGAAATTAAGCAGGGTCCAGCCTGGTTAGTACTTGGATGGTAGACCACCTAGGAAGACCAGGTGCTGTAGGAGTAAAAAGTAAAAAATAAAGGATTGTAAACTAATAAAGTCTTTGCAATCTGTGAGGTCAATCAAGGGTTGCCTTGCTAAAAAAATAAAAAAAAATTAAAAACTTTAAATTTTTTTTAAAAATAATAAAATACAATTTCAATTTCATTTGCAAGTCATCTGTATGGCAAATTTAATTTTCAAGTCAACTGTATTGCAAAATTAGAAATTGATCTTAAAATTAACATGTGCTTCCCAAAGATCTCATCTGTGAGTTTAAATTATATTACAGAATGCTAGAACGATATTTTGGGAAAGTGTTACAAAATGCATGAGTACTTTCCATAGTTTTAGACACATAGTAGATACCCAATAGATATTTGTCAAATCAAATTGTGAATTCAGTTTCACAGAATTCTATTTACCTTTGTAATTTATTTTGTTGATATTAATGCACATTGAACCATGAGGGTAGATTAGTCCATGGAAAGTAATAGAAAGAATTTGAGTGTTATTTTTATGTAATGGCATAATGACATAATTAAATATTGCTTATAAAATACATAATGACATAATTAAGTATTGCTTTTGTTCCTTTAAATATTCTAAAGTTGGGTTTCTTAACAGTAATATGATTGACATTTTGGGCTGAATAATATTTTGTTGTGAGGTTGCCCTGTGCATTGTAGGATGTTTGGCAGCATCCTTGTACTCTATTCACTAGATGCCAGTAGGCCACACACACACACACACACACACACACACACACACACACACAGAGTGTGTAGAAAAACAAAAAGAGTCTTTAGACATTGCCAAATGGTCTCTGGAGAGAAAAAACCCACCCAATTTAAAACCACTGTTCAAAGGAATTTATTGAAAATATTAGAAAATAAAGAGTTTTTAGTCTGCATACCAGAATTTAAGTCTCAACTTTGCTATTTACTAGCTTTGACTTTTAGTGTATCATTTTGTTCTCTGGGATTCTATCTATTCATTTGCAAATTGAGGACCATCTTCATCTGCTGCTTAAAAAACTTAGAAGCAAAGGCCAAATCCCTAACATGGTATTTGAAGGAAAAGTACAGTCTATGATTAGAGAAAACAAGCCAGGAAAACTAATTTACTTTGGTTGGTCAGAGAAACCTCTCAAAGGTGACATGTAAAATGAAATGTACAGGAATAAAAATGCAAGTTTGGGGAAAAGGAGGATGAAGAACAGTTTTGTGAAGAAAAAAAGAAAAGCAAGTACACAAATCCTAAGGTATTTGTCCCAAATTGCATGTGTTTTTTCTCCCATTCTAGAGTGATAATATTAATATTATTTCTAGAACTGATGTCAAAGGAGTCACTGAATGTGAAAGAACTACAAAAATCATATAGTGTCATACATAGCTTATGGTTATTCTCATTTTTATTTTCATAGTTACTATATTAATATTACACAAGCCAGTATAGTACATATAATGAAGAAAATTATATTTCATAAAGTTTGGATTGGCATAAATTTGAATTTAGGATTACAGATATTATCTTATTCTTGCATGTAACTTGGTTCCAGTCACATGTCCATTATATTTCATTCGTGGTCTCTGTAAGAAAAACTCATCAAAGTTTATGCTTATGATGTGATTCCCATATTCTAGAATAGGCATGCTATAGTTGCTTTAATTTTAAAACCTGTAAACTCATAATATCTATAAGAACATGAACTGAGTCAAGACTCAATTTTGGTTCTTAAATAGTGTGTTTTGTTAAAAAATTCCAGACGCTTCACAAAAATTACTTTTATTTTACGTAGAGAATTAACTCTTGTCGACAATGTGTCATTTCACCTCTTTGATTCTCTTGAGCTGCAGATATAACTCTAAAACTTTCATATTTCATATTGTTTACTTTGCTCACCTTTTTTGATAATGCTTGCTTGATTTTTTTTCTGCATCTTTTCCCTTTGAGTTTATTACTCCTTATGAGCCTTTTCAGCTATTGATAATTTTATACAAGCAGTGGAATTAAAAAATATAATAGCTTGTAAATCTTAATAATTAATTAACTTGAGGCCGTTTATCCTTATGTTGTGATATAATCATTGTATAATATTTCCAAGCATAATCTTATAAAAGATAAAACATGTTATCCAACCCATTCAATGACAAGAAAAACTTTTAATTTCAGTTACAGTGGTTATCTGACAGTTCTACTAAATGACATTGGTAAACTGAGGATAATCTATTCCTGATTCTGGATACTGATATTCTATTTTTATCTGTATCTAGAAGTAATTAAGAAAATGGACTGTAACTGCTGCATTGAGACTCCAAAGACAGTTAAGGTAAATTAAAGGTCAAGTTCCCAAACAAATATATTTGTTAAATAACATACCTATATATCCTGAGCCAAGATGAAATCTCAGAAAGAGATATATATTAGTAACTAATTAAACACAAGGAGAAGTTCAAAATTATTTATCTCTATGGTCAAGAAAAAAAAAACAGAGTTAGAAGATAAGATAGTTTTAGATTTCTAATGCTTCATCTCTTTAATCATTGTTATACAAAGTAACTGATTTTTATCACTTTATAGGCTTTACCATCAGTCTCCCTAAAAGAAAATGAGATTGCTAAAATGCTAAGTTTTACTATGCCTTTCTAAATTCTATATTCGTATGAGAAGAAAAAATTCAAGAGGACTAATTTGTTTTCATAATCACAAAAGAGTTTCTATTTTTTTTTTTTTTGTCTAAAATTGTCTTCGGTTTATGTATTTTTCACTTCTATATTGACAAAGTTTTATCATATTATCATACATATTTTTTGGTTTCTCTGGTAGGCAGAATTTTAAGATGACCCAAGTTTTCTGACCCCTTGTGTAATCACTTTTTCTTGACTTTATACAGGGCTTATTCATGTGATGACACAATACTCTGGTGATTATGTTAAATTATATGGCAGAGAGATCCACAGTGAGATTCTCCTGATAGCCTTCAAGGAGCAAACTGCCATATTGTAAAGAGGGCCATGTGGCAAGGGCCTCTAGATCTTATAATAGCCCCTAGTTAACATCCAGCAAGAAAGCAGAGACCCCACTCCTACAACCACAAGGAACTAAATTCTGCCAGCAACCAATGAACTTGAAAATGGACCCTGAGTTTCAGATGAGGATGCAGATAGACTGACACCTTGATTTCAGCCTTGTGTGGCCCTACAATATGCCTGAACTACTAATCTACAGAAAATATGAGATAATAAATGAATGTCATTTTAATTCACTATGTTTAGGGTAACTTTTTTTTAAGTCATTAGTTTTGTGGTAGCTTGTTACACAGTAATAGAAAACTAATATGGTTCCATTTCTTTAATAATGCCCATTTCTAAAGCATAATAGAAACAACAAAATTTGTCATTTCAAGGAATCTTTATCCCTGTCAGTTCCGTTTTATGTTCTCTCCTAAACATATGTTTATATATAGTAAACTAGAGAATACAAGGCCTGGGTCAATTCAGCTTGGAAGTACGTCACACTCTAGAATTTTTAAATGGGGTCTTCTATTGGATCAAACATTCACTTTACAAGGGAAAAACCAAAGAACTTGAATTTATTTCTTAATTAAACACTTCAAAAACTGGGATTAAAATAAGATAAGACAAAAACAAGTGCAAATAAATTTACTAAGTAATTTACATTTTTTCAAACACATTTGGCTTCTATTATGGATTGCCTATATGTAGATAACTCAGATCCATTTGTTTCGTATCCTTGTATTATTTCTTTCTTCCTAATATTTGATTATATCTTTGCCTATGAGCAGAGAGTAAACAATGCCAGAGAACATTATGAATAAGTATCTTTTAAAATTTATTAGCATCTGTAATCAAAAATTTAGTGAAGGACAAGGATGAAGTTAATGTTTAAAAACTAAGTTGTAGTACTTTTGGTAACATCGCAAGCTAAACAAATAAAATAAAATAAATTGTAAAAATCTTAACTTTGAAACATAGTACTGCGAATCCTTTTTATAAAAGCGGCAAAATAAGAATTTTTAGCTAATGAGTAAGACTTGGCAGGACATAAATGGAAATATGCTTTATTGGCCAACATGTTCTGGAGGCATATGAGTGTCTAAATAGAGGACGCTCCAAAGAGTATTTTTGGCATAAAAGTACCTCCAAACATTTTGATCAGGAATTTGATTGCCATATGTCCAAATTCTCCATCTTAAACGATGAATATAGTTTAGGTCTCTTGGGATTTCTTACTTCTTGGCAGTACTCACTCTTACAATTAAACATTGTGGCTTGCAAAATTCAGTTTTTCTCTCTTTCACAATTATCCTTGTATATCGATCATTTCAGTAAAAGTTATCTGGAATTTGAGCTAAAGTAATGATTTCCTGAGGCTCAATACTGAGAGAAGCAGCCATGTTTAGTGCTTGTACTTGCACAGTGCTTATGAATTCCACTGTCATGACACTTCAAATTAAGCTGCCACATACAGATTCATGTTTAGTCATAGATTTTCATTTTTCACCTAAACTTCTAGATTATATACTCATGCATAACATAACATGTCATTTTCACCTTTTTTCCCCACAGAACTTTTCAAAAGGAAGGTATAAAAAATATTTAAAAATACATTTTAAAAAAGCATTTTAAAAAAACAAAGGTAAAAATCTGAGTTTCGGGGGAAGATAATTGAACCTGAAACTTTTCTAGTGCATTAGAAATCTTCAAATTACTTAAAATATATAATGAGAAAGGAAACATTTTGTTAATGTTTTTCCAGTTCACCTCACTATATGCTTCAATTTTTTTTTTTCTGATACAGTTTAACATTTGTAAATGTGTATGCACAAGTAATTCTGCAATATGGAATTCATAGTAGCCATTTTTTTATTTGAATTAACTTTCTAGATCTGACACTCCTGGTATGCATTACAGGCAATTGATGATTGCATGATTTTTAAATTAATAAATTTTATTTTTAGAGTATTTTTAGGTTTAGAGGAAAATTAAAAGTGAGAAAATTGTGTATTTTAGTTATAAAGGCTTATAACTAAATTAGGTCTTGTGTACCACATTTTTGCAATTTCTATCCTCCATGTCATTTCATTTTTTAAATCAAAATTTTCAATGTCTTATTTTTTTATTTTTCACTTTTTGAATATCCCAGATTGTAATGTGAAGGCCTTATTAATGAACCCCCAAAATCAAGAAATAAAAAGCATCAAAATGAAATATAATTGATTGGTTTATCCTACAGGCAAGGTTGGCATGCCTCCCAGGCAGCAGTAGAAAGGGTTCAATCAGGACCTCAAGTGCCATAATTAAAAATAAAAGTTTTTATATTTAATACCTTACCTACTGAATAGGGGAGATTTCTTTTCTTGCATTAGAGAGCTTGAGGCCTCAATCTCATGTCTGATGGTGTCTGAACCCATTTAAGTTATACATCAAGTTAAACAGCTCCCTGGCTGGCAGACACTTATAAGTAGAATTTTGAATGATCTCAATCTTTCAATTTAATAAAAGAGATAGTATATCTTAATAGTTCTGTGTATTTAAAGGACTTTGCAGAATTCAGCAATGACTAAATACAAAGCACTTAGAAGACAAGAATGACTAGTTAAATCAGGGAAGCATTAAGTTGTCTGCTCACAATCTATGCACCACGATCCTGATAATGGTTCATGGAATGACCTTGATTCTCCCTGTGGCAAATCACCATGCCTGACATTTGTAGAAACTGTCATATGCCTGGATTCCTAAGGCACTGTTCTGCAACTTCCATCCCTCTGTGTGACTTTTTTCCCCAAACTCAAGTGATGGGAGTGCAGAAGAAAGGAATTGTAATTTGAGGAATGTGGTCTGACCTCAGAAAATACAACTCAGCATGCAAATTAAATTTAGAAAACAGAATTATTCTATTACCCAAGTTAGGACAATGTGCTTAAAAACAGTTATCTACTCATACTCAAACTAAGTTGCATATAGAAATACAGAGTATTTCCTGATTCCATGGGTGAGGCTCATCTTAATTCTAGGCAAATTATGAATATAATTCTTTCCATGGCACCCTGGTAATTAAGATAACTATTCTCTCAAATAAGAGAGTCTGTAGGCTCAACTTATATCCATCTATCTATATCTGTATCTGTCATCTATTCTTATCAATCATCTATTTACCTACATTTATTTTCCTAAGGAGCATCTCCCATACAACCTGTATCTGAGTGTTTCTCCACTTGTCTCTACTAGGTACATATTCACCTTAAGTTTTTTTTGTTTGTTGTTGTTGTTATTGTTGTTGTTTTTGCTGCATAGTACTAATAGAAATGCCACATTTTCCCCAAAAAAGACACTTTTCTCAAGTCTGATTTTATCTCCTCCATAACTCTTCCATTCTATCATCTCCATACTGTTTAGTGTTTTTTGCCTAATTTTCTGACTCCGTAAACAGATTTTAAGATTCTTCATATCAGAGACCATATTTAATCCACTTCTATATCTTGTTTTTCCTAATTAGCACCTTGTGAATAGTGAGAGCTAAATAAATGCATGCTGCATAACCGTTTAGAATATCATCTATTTTTTATGCTAGCTTACTTTAGAACATGAATATGTTGGTACATTTATTATAACTCATAGTTATGAATAAGACTAATAATCATGAGTTCATACTACATGCCAGACACTGTGCAATAA
The DNA here is from genome assembly GCF_902729225.1 of Pteropus medius. NCBI lineage: Eukaryota > Metazoa > Chordata > Mammalia > Chiroptera > Pteropodidae > Pteropus > Pteropus medius. The sequence continues at coordinate 11,989,863 of NW_024344240.1, read as the reverse complement.
ACTTTATATACATTTTTGCATTGATTTCTGACAGTAGATCTGGGGGATTCAACAGGGTAAAGAAGCTGAGGGTTATGGAGGTTAAATGACTTGTCTAAATTGAGAGCACTAGTAAGGATTTAATTCCCAACCTTTAAAATACTCCATATGGAATTTATATTCACTATACTGTGTTGTAACTGCTTGAGTGTGGCATGTGAGGTAGTTATTAAAATGTTCATCATTCTGGCCATCTTCCTTGTGGACACAAGATCCAATTGAATTTTCTCCCCCATTTGATTTTAGCATTGCCATGTGATTTCCTCTGACATAAAATGTAAGTAGAAGTGATAATATTTTTCCTGACAGAAACGTTGAGTGCCAGTTTCTGATTTGTCATTTTCTCTTGCCACTGCTTAGGTGATTATGGAAACTTCCATCAGTCTGAGTCTTTGAATAACTACAACAAGCATAGCCTTAATGCTGGTCTATGTTGTGCCTGTACCATAAATGAGAAAAAATTATCATGTTAAATTAATGACATGTTGGATTGTTCATTACTGAAAATTAACCAAGATTATTCCAATATAACCAGAATCTGTTCTTGAAAACTATCCTTTCCATGCTTCTTTCTTCAGATACCTCTGTTTTCTGTTTGAACAAAGATCTATTGATGCTTAGATATGTAATGGCAGCATTATATTCACTTGCATACCACACCACTTGAAGGGTCAATTCTTATAGAACAAAGATTCAGTAAGAGACCCTTTTACCAGACACATCAGGGAGTTTTTTAAAAATGTTGAGACTGGAATCTACCTTAAATCTACCAAATCAAAATCTCAGAGATATTTTAAGATATTACAGGAGTCATGTACAGTAAAATTTCAGAAGTAATTCCATAGATAGTAGAAGGCAACATTTATTTCCATAGTTAATTCTTGGGCTGTTTCCTCTTTGTGGCATGGCAAGAACTAATCCTAGACATCGCCAGAATCTCTTTTTGGTGTCACAATCATAAGCAGAAAAAAAATTCAGCTTGCAATGAAAATTAGAAGTTTATTTAAAAAAAAATAAAAAAGAACATTTCAGTTTTCAGGATAATATGATCAGGATGTAATGAAAAATATTTAGAAAAATGAAATTGAGACTCAGAATGTAGTTACTTTAGGTCATGTTCTTTAAGTAAGAATCCAAGAAATATATTTTCATTATAGAAAATAAATGGATAAAAATATAGATAAGAAAATAGATAAAAGAAAGAAAAATCATCCATAATTTGACATGTCTTTACAGGCTTCTTTTCTTCTTTTTCTACGAGATCTCCACTAGATATATAACAGCACACATACAGTATAAGACAGATCATGCATTAAATACTGTTATTAAATATTCTAGGGGATATTATTTCCTTTTATGATTTTATTATTTTTAAATAATATTGTCATGCTTATGGTAGTGAACAATATCTAATGTTTATAGTGTATTCAAGTTTATAATCTACTATTACCCTCCATGGTTTCTCAATCTCCATCTCTTTTCATAGAGGAGAAAAGAGAACTCTAGAGAGGTCATATAGCCAGTAATTAAGACCAATGTTATGTGTTCCTAAAGCCTTTAGAATTTCTACCGAATCTTCAGTATGTGGGTAGTTTTATTGATCGTTTAAGGAAAAATGAACTCTGTCTTCAAATATGAGAAACTTGTTTTCTACTCCCTTTATCATTTTTATAGATTGTTCCAGTCATATTGAACAAGAGCCTGGTGACTTTACCCAACACTTATGAATATGTCTCCCATGCTTGCTGCAGCTATCGTAATTCAAATTACACTGAGGAACCAATAAATATCCATTTTATTATGAATCACTAAAGATAAATGTGCATGTGCAAAATAATTACAGATAAATGGTCATTACATCTAATAGATTTACTTTATTGACAAAGTATACTATATTTGTAAAGTAATGTAAAATGTTCTTCTATGAACAGTAAAGGTCACACAAATCTCTTGTTAGAATGTAGTTATGTTGAAATATGGTAGACTGGCTTGATTAAATAAGGAGCATGCTCTTTGCATTAAATGGTGTATAGCCAAGCAAGCTGCATTCATTTGACTTCCCAGACAGCCAGAGTTGAATTCTGAAGTAGCTAATTGCCTTGGGGACCTTCCTTTGGCATCTTGCCCAATGGTACACTTCGTGGTAGGAGCAGCTTTACATGCAGCATATAAAAGCATCTGGGTTGTTGTTGTTCCGAATGCTACTGATGACAGATTTACCATCTGTCTTTGAGAAAGACAACAGTCTGGGGAACTTTGATACTAAACATTCACATGATAGCCTCTGACAGTCAAAAGCCCTCATTAAATAAGAGACCAAAATACATCCTATCTGAATTAAACTAAACAAAATATGAAGGACCAGCTTATTCTGGCTTTAATTCTCTACAAATTAAACATGGAAATTCATGATGGTGGAACATTTATTAAGTGCAAATTATGTAAGTGCTTTACATTTCTATGTATAATCTGCACAGCCACACACTTAGGTAAGAACGATTTTTATCTTCATTAAAAAAAAAAAAGAAAACTAATATTTAAAGAATAAAAAGTTTTGTCAAGCTTACCTAAAATAATGTCAGAGTAATAATATGAATTCAGGTAGTCAAAATCAGTTTACTATCAGCTTCACCCTTACTCATTCTACCATCCATTTTTAGCCATCCATTTTTTCCCATCCATTTTTTCCTGGAAGTTGATGTTCTGGAATGCCTTAGCACAGGTTGATTATTTTATTAATGACAGATGCACAGTATATTTCTATTGCAATAGATCATAATGGTAAGATAGATTACTCAGAGCATGGTTATATTGAGATCAAGGTCGCGGATTTGATCTTTTCTTGCCTCATTGGCTGCTCCAGAAGAAAATGTTATTCAAGGAGAGCTTGCATCTCTAATCTTTAAAAATGTGTGACCAAGTATGGACGACAAAAAGTACATTTCACCTTTAAAACAATCAGAGTACTTGTCACAGTGATGTGAAAGTACTTTAAAGAATTAAAGTCTGTGCAACTTTAAGGTATATTATATCTGAAGAATGGCACATTTGGTTAGCATAATGTTTTTTAACAATTTGTAATTTATAGAATAGGTTTTCATCATCATTATGTCTTGCTTTCATAAAGGATTAGTAATATATATATACTGTTAGTATGTGAGATGTGACAGGCTTGCATAATCATTTTTGCATACTACAATTATATCCACTGCTTCTTTGCTTAGACATTCTTGACCTGGTCTTTAAACACTCAAATGCTGATGATCTCAACGCCATTAATAAGGTATCTATGTTGACTTTAAATGATAATTTAATTTAAATTCCTTAAATAGAAATGCATGAATACGTTTAAAATTGAATTGCATCTTTTAAAATAGGTCTCTGCGGACATTTCTTTCTGTTCCTTAAAAGGCAAGCACATTCCAGCTGTAAGCACTTTCAGTTGGAATGCTTATCATGACCGATAGTTGCCCTGCTTTCTTTTCCCTTGGGGAAATCTACCAACCTAGTTGCAGACTGTCAGTGGGAAGATAGGTAGAATGATTTATAACCAGCCTATGGCTGTTTACACTAAAATGCATATAGCCAAATCACACTAGAAGGGAAAATGAAGTGGAAGACATTGATTCATATTTTTTAGAATCAGCACTAAAACCCACAAGTACAATCAATATGAAATCTATTGCTCAAAATATGCAATACATAAATTAATATAGAAAAATTGAAAGCAATAAAGTAACCTTAAATGAAGAGGGAACGCAACATGCAAAGATGATGTGCATGAGTCTTTTCTTTTTTAATTCTAGAGAATCTTTTAAACTGGATCTGTAAAATAATTTTAAGAACACAATAAAATTTTCTTCTGCCAACACCCCACTCTAATGTCCTGACTAAATAGAAGTATAATTATGTAGCTTATATATTCAACTTCTATGTGAGAGTTTCTTTACTAAAGATAATTCAAACAAAAAACAAAACAAAACAAAAATTCTACCTTGATGGAATTGCATACAGTGGTCCAGAAATTCAAGTCGGCAAACTGGTTTGATGCTCAAAACTCAGAAATTTTTGGCCTAATATCAAACAGTTTAGATCAGTGGTCCCAAACACAAGTGTTTTCAATGGTAAGAAAAGTAACAAAATGGAATGCAGTAAACTAGTGTAATATAATAGGGAGTGTTGGCAACAAAGGCATATTGGAGTTCAGGCTCCATCTCAGTTAATACCTCTGTGTCTCAGCATCTATGTATCTCTGTGTCTCTGTGTCTCTGTGTCTCTGCATCTCTTTATATCTATTTTCTCTTCCTTATTCTGTATAACTTCCATGATCTTCTGTCCTTCTTGCATACTCCAGCAGTACCCAAACTGGGCTCTGGCTTCGTGAAGGAAGGCATATCTCATTTCTAGAGGCAGAGAGGAAGAAGGAATGAGGAACAGCCTTACTAAAGCAGAGAGATCATCAGGATGTCCAAACAATATGTCCTATCTATCCTATAGGTAGGAGAGATTTTCCCCCTCCCGGGATGGTTAATAGAAAGAAGCTCCTATGAGACTGGCCAGTGGGAATGCTCTCTGACTACTGCCTTTGATGCTTTAGCAGGGCTAAGTCATTTCAAATATTGTTGAGACAGAATTATTTTCTTAAAATAATATAGTAAATACTATATGTATTTACTATGTATGTTAGGATTCCAGCATCAGTTCATTTTTATAATATAGAAGTCTATGGTTCACCTTTATACATTTGGCTTTCAGACAGACTTTCAAAAACAGGGTGTGTATAAAACAGACGATTTCCTGAACTTTTTGTTTAAAAAAATGCCCTATATTTTCCTTCTCCACACTCCTTTCCATCTCTGCCAATCAAATCCTGTGTATTTCTTCCAGCCCAGCTCATTTATCATTTGACTCCACAGACTCATTCCATCTAATCTCAGCTCAAAATTGATGGTCCTTCTAAACCTACGAAGTACTATTTTTTTTTTACCTTTTTGTGTCACTTTATATCATAATTGCCTGTGACTATGTCTCGTCTCTATTCTAATGCCACCTTTTCCAATGTCTTAGACATCTGTCTTCCTTCCATCTCAATGCTTTGTACTCTGTGCTGGGACAAATATATAAAAAGTGCAACTGGTTGTTATAACACTTTTAGAAATAGGTAAGATTAGTCAAGCTAGATTATCAAGGGATCCTTTTCATAATAGTATGGTTATTGATTAGTTCTCATCAATGTTAAGAGTCAATTCATGCATATGACTCAAATAAGGAGTTAAAAGAAAGTAAAAAAAGTTAAGTAAACTCCTGCCTTTATGGTCCCTTTAACTTTAGCCACCCGGGTACTATAGCACTGGAAAAATTGCCTCAGTCATTCATAACGGTCTTCTTCTGGGACTGTTAACATTCCATTCAAATGTCTAAGCATGCTTTTATCTGATATTCACTCCTTAGCACACTCTAAGACAGAAATCACAGGAAGATAGTTCCTCTATTTTTATCCCAATTCAAAACATAACCTATATATTACATTCCTTTTGTGTATGTGTAAGTGGAACACATTCAAGCTTTGATGTCATCTTTATTGTCTTAAAATTTATTGCTACACATTGGCTTAACTGCTGAAACTACTAGGTGAAGTGCACGTTCATGCAGTTGAAGAGAAAATGTGGCTGTTAATCTCAAAAGGAGGTATTTGTCATTCTCTTTTTTAGACTTCAAAATTTAGGTCACGGTTGATACTATACCAGTTCCAGAAAAGTAATATCTTAAAAAAGGGCTAAAATTATGATTTCTTATGAAACCAGAGCAAATTCAACCAAACATTTTCAACATCTTGGGATTTGCATGAAAAATAATGCTTCTTTGTGACAAAAGGGGTTAATAATAAAATAAGAAATAAAGTGAACCAATTTCACCCTCCCTGTAGGAAGCAAATTAAAGCCTTATCTCATTTCTTTCTCTGAAAATTAATAGTTTTAAAAAGCAGGCCTTGTGATAACCCTCACTTGCATTGTTAAAATGGGCAACTCATAATAATGAAAATAAAAAGTATTTAAGAAAATATTGATGTGGTAATGACTTTGCAATTTTGAAGCACAATAGAAAAAAATCTATTCTTAAAGCTACTATTCAATTTTGCATTTTATACCACATTTTTTTTAAAAATGCCATAGTGCTTTTCAAAGTTACACAAAGCAAAATAATATTAAGAAGAGGAAGTAAATTAGGTGAATGCAAAGGAGCATCATATCATATTTTTCTTATATTATTTTATCCAATCCCCACAATAAATTGCTAAATTGAGTACTGCCTTGTTTTAAAGAAAAAAAATGGTGACCAGGAGATATTATGATATCATTTGTACAAGTTCACACATGTAGTAAGTTACAGACCACAAATTAAATCCATCTTCTTTTCTCACATTTTAAAATAGTTTTTTCTGAATATCAATGCATATAAAGATATTGTTGAATTGTTAAGGGGCAGTGAATATCAACAGAATTATCTAACCCACTAATGTGTTACCAGAAGAAAAGTTTTGTAAAATTCAAATATATATTATAATAAGGTGAAAAGGATAAGTATCTATTTTCCAAATATATGTGCCTACTTTATATTTCTATGGCTGAAGAGTATAATATGAAGGTAAAAATGACAGGGTTTTTAAAAATATTTTGGAAAGTAAGAATCATTACTATCTTCACCTGTTTCCTGAAATTGCTTAAGGAATTTTCTTGAAAGATTATTGTTATTTCTATTTATCAATAGTATTCAAAATATGGCTGCACCTAAATGGAGAGGATTAGTGATTCCTCAGATTTTATCAGAAATATGATTCTATGGTATATTGTTATGTATCACAAAATCAATTAATTTTTAAAACTCTAAGATTTAAACTATTGAGTAAATCATAACTATATAAAATATTCTATTAACAATCTTGATTTTATGCCTTTATCTTTAATAGTTCAAAATTTTTAAATCATATCTGTGGAGCTTCTTTAAAAAAAATTTATCTCACTACTCTAGAGTCTGGAGACAGTCATAAATCAAAAGATCAACAAATTATATGTTCATGCTGTACACATTATAATGAGATAGACAAGCAATAAAAAATGAATTACTATCAGATAATTAAAAGATACAATTCATTTAGTGAAAAATGCTATAATTCAAAATTAAATTGGGTAAGAGGATAAAGAGCAATAGGGATGAGTAGTAGTTATTAGTTTAGTTCAGAAAATCTGTAGAGCCTCACCGAGAAGGTATTATAATGGTTTTGGAGATCTGAATGGTATGAAGCAAGCTATATATCTGGGGAAATATAAACAAACTGATGGCAGATGACATATGAAAGTGACGAGAGTAAATCATTCCTTAGAATTCAAAGTATATAGGTAAGGACAGGTACTCAGCAAAATCTTCATAAGAAAACTAATGTAACACAAGCAGAAACAATAATGAGAGAAATAATTTGTATATTGTGTAAAAATTGTCTGGATGCCCATCTGTACACAGTGTAAATTTGTCTTACTTCTTTGCAACCAGGTAAGTGTGGCCTTATGACTGGGTCCTGCACAATGAAAATTAGGCAGAAGTGCCACCTCCAAAGCCTTTCCAATAAACTATTATTTGAAAACTTCCTTATTCTTTTTAGGTTTGTTGGAACCCCAGAAAAAAACTTGGGAATTATGTATTGAAGATGACAGATCCAGAAAATAGAATAATCCAGAATCCTTGAATCTCTACTTGAAAAATTTCTGATCCACCTGGACAACCCGCATTGGACTGTTATGAGTGAGAAAGGACCATTTATTTTGTTATGCCACTGAAATTTGGAGGTTTATCTGTTGCAGTAGTTAGTACTACACTAAATATAAGTAGCCAAAGTGCTAGCAATATTAAAGTTAAAAAAAAAAATTGCCAAAAAGAGGAATCTATCATTGTGGAAATGAGGAAAGGCAATTAATTATGCTTCAAAAGCTGCTAAAGTGTGGGCTTAAGGACCCTTAATGATAACTCAGATTTTTTTCAGGTAAATTTCCAAGATCAGAAGTAGAGTCTAATGTCAGTATCAAGTTCTTTGTGATTCATTCCAATTATAATAGCAGAAAGTAATTTAAGAATTGTTTTCTGGAGTTCTGATGTTGAATATAAACAGACCAAAAATAACAATATTATTTCTATTGAGCTTTATTATCTCAGAAACATTGTTAATTTTATGTATTATCTTTTTTAATAATAATAGAAGTGAGACACCTTAAATATGCTAAATCATTTCATATTCACAGCTCTCTCACAAGGTATTATTAATTCCATTTTAAAGTTAAGGATCAGATAGTGAAGTAACTTGCTAGTTATCAAAGAGGTAAATTAACTTGCCCCAAATTACACAGCAAGTATTGAAATTACAATTCAAGCCCATGTCTGTTAGACTCTCTTATTTGTTTTATGTCTATGCCCTGTTTGCTATCTCAGTTCAAATAGAAAGAACAAGAAGGTGAATCATAAAACATTCTTTCATGCCAGTTTAAGAAATTTGGCCTTTTATCTGGAAAGTGATGGTGAAATCTGAAGCAAAATTCTCACTTCCTCTGAAGCCTCATCTCATGTCACTCTCTCTTTTGCCATGTGTACTTCACTGACCTTCTTTCAGTTACTCAATGATTTCAAATCTCTTTCAGTCTCTGGGTCTTTTCTAATTTTATTATTCTTGTACTTATTTCCTATTCATTCTTCAAATCTCAACTTCAATATTATTTCTTTTGTGAAGGCTTCCCTAGCCGCCAGGTCTCATATAAGCTATCATATTTTATTTTTTGTTTATAGCTATCAAATATGTTTGTTGAATGAATAAACTAATGAATGAATGAGGCTCATGTTATGAGTGTAAAGTAGAATATTAAAAAGAAGTAGGAATATACATCAACAGCTAGAGAGGCAAAGAAATAGTTTTTATCAAAGTTGTAAGGCTTGACTGAAATGTTAGAAGAAACAATTGAAAGGAAAGGATGGATATGAAGGATATTATAAAGGATGCTATACCAAGATTTAAAAATTTATGAAAAAGAAACATTAAGAGATTTGTGACTGAAAGAGATAACTTGTTAAAGAGTTACTACTTTGAGAGTGAAAAGAATGATCTTGTTTTAAGACACATTGAATTTGAAGTAGTAGACACGTTGAATTTAAGAAATTTGAATGCACAAAATGTGCTATTTAATAGAGAATTGGAATTAATGAAGCAATATACTTATAAACATCTTTTGATGTCTCAGAATCTAAAGAATTCAAATCAAATAATTTCAAACCACACTGTTATTGGGTGTTGCCAGGTATAGGAATCAATGCCATGCATGCAGTTTTATACAGACTGTTTTTGAAATCCTAGTACTTTTATTCAAAGGGAAAAGGTAGAGGTGAGAATAAATACATTGCACTTTATCAGGACCATTGCTTTAATAAGTTGATGTATATGTTATTACTTTTAATTACTCTCCATTGTTTTCTACTTATTAGCTTTCTTTGTCATATGCTAAATTTATAATCAGAAGATCCTATTATAGTTACATATTAGAAAGAACATCTAGGAGAATTTTAAACATTAATATTGAAAGATCAACCTCCTTCTGGTTTTATTATCTAGATACATTGCTATGATAATAAAAAAAGCATTGATATTATGTTTGATATTATGGTTGGTATTATGGTGACATAATGACTGCCATCATACACAAATATACACACACATTCCCTGAAATATAAAGTGAAATGTATTTTTATCTGATAAAAATATTGAAAATTTCCCAACCCCCAACATAACAGAGACTGAGGTACATTTTTCTAAATGCTAAATATTTAGGAAAATTGATTTCAAAACTAACAATTGAAATGGCCTAATGAACACATTTGCATTGCAGTAAGCAGTTATTTTTACCTATAAAATCAATATTATGTACTTTGATCACCATTTTACCTTCAACAGCATCCTTTGAAGATTCTACAAGCTTTTCTTATAATATAGAAATGTTATAATTGCCTAAAAAAAGGAAAGCTCTTGAAATTATATTTATTCAAGTAAAAATGATAATTTTTTACATAAAACTTGTATTAGTTTTTTAGCATTTTATTTTATTTTATTATTAGTTTCAAGTATACAGTACATTGGTTAGACATTTATATAGTTTATAAAACAATCCCCCTGATTACTCTATCTTCCCTGTAGCTCTGCACATAGCCATTACATGACTGCTGACTGCTAACAGTGTTGATGTGAGGAATAGAAAATGAGGATGGTGTATCACACCTGTGACATTTCCTAGAATTATGGTCAACGGGAAACTTAACTTTTCTGTGTATCAAATTTAACATCTGTAAAATGAATAAAATCATGTGTACATCAAATATTAAATTATTTCATACAGGGTGACTGGAGAATAGGATAATAAAATTACTATCATTATTCTGTTACTTTTAAAATTGATTCCCACTTTAAACATATGCTACCCATTACAAGGAGTTTTCTCCATCACTTTTCGTACTTTTTATTCCTTTTCTTTGTATGTTGCCTTTAGACTTATTCTTCAAAGCAATTATACAGAAGAGGAGGAATGGAAAAGTCCCATGTGAAAGTTGGTCAGAATTTGAAAGAGTGACCACTTTCCTTATCTCCCATGAAACCAATAACAATAGTGCAACTAAAGTATTATGTTCTTCATTGATTAAGAAATCCTTTAAAACCTCACTCACTCTTCAAAATGTGAAGGATATAGTCATAATGCTTCACAGTGTTGCAAATCACAGATACATTAAAGAAAAAATGGAGTGCTAATTATATAAACCATATAGAAGGCACCTTGGCTCACCAACCAAGTTCCCATGTGCCTTTCCTCCATCCTAACAGAACCTTGATTTTATCTGAATTTCTACTCTTCTCATGCACAATTCATTTGACTCAGGAGAAGTCAACCCTAGGGGTGAGCCTCAAATGGCTTTAGCCAATCAGTCACTGCATTGCCTTAGCCAAAGTCACAGGTTTAGTAATGGCATACGGCCAGAATAATCTAACAAGTTTAAAAATACTTGATTGGAATGCTGAGATTGGAACATTCTCTCTTTCTCTTCTTCTGGAACATTTTTTTATACATTAAAGTGAGAGTCAAAACAGCTACAGTTATTTTATCACCCATGTGAGGACGAAGTCAATACACAGAGGAAAGCAAAGTCAATAGAATCATAGGAAGTAGTCGGAGTCTGAAATCTTCTATCCCTCTGGACTTCACATTATGTAAAACAGTAAAATTTCTCATTTTAAAGCCAATTAAGGTTGAAATTTTTATTACTTACACACAAAACCATTCTAAATTATAAAGCTCAAGATTTGAAAAATTGAGGCTTAGAATAAGTAATGGGACATGTCCGGTCCTACAGATAGATTGATTGTAGAAGAATTAGAACTTATCCTCGGATATCCCCACTTCCCATTTTTATCCTCTTTCTTGCAATAAGTGTCTTGCAGTAAAGCAGATAACGTAAAAAGTATAAACATTAGAGTCCCAATGTTATCATATTGTTATCCCGTACTAAGAAACATGATAGTCCTAAGTCTTTCAAAAAGAATGGTGTCACCTGTTCTTATCCCCATGGACTTAATTATGTGCTTAGGAATTTAGAATTTATACCTAAAGTCCAAATATTTCAACCAAACTTACCACCAACATATCTGTACATGTTGCTTAATTCAGACGTTTTATTACTAAGACCAACAAGATGACCTGAATCATCATTATAAAGAACAGGTGAGGACTGGTGGCGTATGAGATTGTTTATCCATAGATTCTTTGGAGATGTATCCTATCATGATACATTGGCAATTGTTCTTCAGTTCTTTTTAAATATCTCAAAGTTAAAACATGCCCCTGGCTATTTTCTTTGATATATAATTTATAAAACTGTTAATCAATCTTCTAGATGCAGTGATATTTTTGATACCTTTCCTGACTATATCAGTAAGTTATTGCTATAATATGCTACCCAACACAATGGCTTTAAAAAAAATTAAAAAATCAAAAATAAATATGATAAATAATATTAAAATGTAAGTTAAACAAATAGTGAAGCAAAAAAAAAAAAACATTAAAAACACAAATTAGGAACAATAAGAAGAAAAGCAAAGTAAATAAAAAAGAGAGGAAAAAACCATAGAAGAAAAAATTTTAAAAAAAGAAAAATGATTCTCAATAGTATCCATGAGTCTACATGTTGGTAGTGTGGTTCTGCTGGTCTGGGCAGGATTATCAAACAATGTTTGGCCTTCTTCATGCAGCTGCATACAGTGAGAGCATCAGTTTAGATAATTGTCTCGAGGAAGATAATCTCAGTTTGTGCTATAGAAGAGGCAAGAGTCCAAGAAAATATTGAAGAACACTAGACCCCTTGAGGTCTAGTCTCAGAATGGGCATAGTGATTGATTAACCATGTATTTTAAATTTTCTCAATGTCATAGCATTTTTTCCTTGCCATTTTTTACAGGATTAGGAGTCATTAGACCTGAATCTATCTCCCTTTTTTGAGGTGAATAGGCAGAGAACAATAGCATAAGGACACCCTCCACACACAAAAAAAATAATAACAACAACAAATCATTACTATGAAGATTGCAATAGTATTTAAAGTTCTGGGATAGTTGAACTTTTCTCTAAAATACATTTAGGAAAGGATCAAATATTTTAGCAAATACTAGTTCTTATTCTTGAAAAGATTTAAGGTGATACAATGAAGAAAGGACAAGATAAATTAAATAAAAATTGTTAGAGAGTGAGAATTATGACAGAGGCACTGTGACCAGCCACAAGTTTAGTGCTTTGTTTGAAAGACTCACTATATAATAGTACTTAAAGGCTAAGATTTATTGCAGTGACACAGCAAGGATATATAGTCGAATCAGCAAAGGAAAAAAGACCCATCAGGCGAAGACTAGATAAATTCATATGTGGACTTCCCCAGAACTTCCCGAAGGGGCCTCACAGAGCATACTCTCCCTTACACCAGTGAAATGCAGTAACACACAATGTTTCTACCCAGGCGATCTTGTTCAATATTATCATTTTTATTAGGGGATGGTTACATAGGCATAAAACCTACCATAACTATTATAATTTTAGACTCCCAGAAAGGAAAGCAAGTTTAGTGCCACAGGTGGGCAAAATAATCTTACCTATTGAGGAAAGTGTTCAAAAGCCAATTTCTCAAAGAACCAAGGACCAACCCTGTAAACATGTCTTTCTAAGAAAACAGCCACACATATTATCTAAATTAAAAGATAATTGACTTATTTCACTTAGCATAATTATCTCGAGGTCCATCCAGGTTGTCGCAAATGGCAGTATTTCATCTCTTTTTATGGTTAAGTAATATTCCATTGTATATACGTACCACAGCTTCTTTAGCCAATCTTCTATCGTCGGACACTTTGGTTCCTTCCATGTCTTGACCACTGTAAATAATGCTGCTATGAACATCGGTGAGCAAATATCTTTTTGGATATGGGTTTTCAAGTCTTCTGGGGTAAATATGCAGTAGAGGAATTGCCAGATCATACAGTAGATCAATTCTTAGTTTTTTAAGGAACCTCCATCCTGTTTTCCACAGTGACCATACCAATTCAAGTTCCACCAGCAGTGTATGAGGGTTCCTTTTTCTCCGCATCTTCTCCAACATTTGTTATTATTTATTCTATTGATAACAGCTATTCTAATAGGTATAAAATGGTATCTCATTATGGTTTTAATTTGCGTTTCCCTAATAGCTAGCAATGTTGAGCATCTTTTCATGTTCATAGGCCATTTATATGTCTTCTTGGGAGGAATGTCTGTTCAGGTCTTCTGCTCATTTTTTAATTGGATTGTTTGTTTTTTTGATGTTATTGAATCATCTGAGTCCTTTGTATATTTTGGATATTAGGCCAGACAGAAAAAGCTCAAAATCACATGATATCACTTAAATGTGGGATATAAACCTAAAAGCAATAGACAAACAGGACAAACAAACAAAGACTCACAAACATGGACAATAGACTAGTGGTTACCAGAAGGTAGCGGGGAGGCAGGAGGTAGATAGGGTGAAAGGGGTCAAATATATGGTGACAGAAAGAAATCTAACTTTGGATGGCGAATACACAATACTATATATATATATAATTCCTTACTGTGGAATTGTACACTTGCAACTTACTGGATTTTGTCAACCAATGTTACCATAATAAAAATAAAAATAAAAAATAATTTAAAAAACATTAAAAAAAAAAAAGATAATCGAAAGCCAAATAGCAGAGAACCAGCAATGTCCAAAAGGTAACTAATAATTTGGAAAACAAATTTGAGAAATATATCTACAATATTTAAACGAAGGACAAAGTTATGAGATGTGGAAAACATAAAAAATGAAAAAGATAGTAAGACAAGAAGTAAAAACCAGAACACATATAAAATTTTCTTAGTTTTACTCCTTTATTTTTTTCATAAAGGAGTAAAAGAGCAAAATCTAACAGAAACAATGATCTAAATGAAAATAAGGATAAAAGGCTCTTCTAATGTAATAAATGTCATTAGTTTGAAGGTCACCATATTTAAGGAAAATTTAAAGAAAAATAAAAATAAATCTATTAAAATTGTGAATTCTAAGAATAATACAAATATTCGGTTTTGTAGAAATATGATGGTGTTTACGTCCCTTTTTTTTTTCAAGTAAATGAAAGTAGTTTTGTATTTTTAAAGGATAGTATATACATGACAACAAATCTGTATATAATAAATGCATAAAAACAACAAAATTTGGACCTAAAAGAAAATAGCATTCACCTCCTATTTTGAGCAGGGTGCACCTTTAAATACATAATTTAAAAAGTACAAAAGTACCACTGAATTTTCTTAAACTTGGTTAGCCAATGACTCAGGTTATAATTGAGAGCAAAAGCTAGAAGATCAAATCTAGGACATCAGAATGACAAATAATCATGATATACTAGGACAAATGAGGAACATGCAGTAATGCCACTTATTTTCTTTGAATCAGATTTCTTACCATGTTAGTGTGATATTATTCTAAAAGTGGGTCAATAGTTGAAATCCAAGAGGATTCTCAAATAGAACTAGAAGATTTAATGGCAGAGGATGCAACAGATTTTATGGGAATATTCAATTATCAAATATTATATTTCTTTTACCATTGTTCCTTCTCTTTAAGCCTGACCATTGTCTTTTCACCAATCCCAATGCTAAGGGATCAGATAATCGTTCTCAACATTCTGCTCAAGTTCTAAGGGTAAAATTAGGAGTATTTCTGTAAGTCTCCAAATTTACACACTCAAATTATTAGAAAGAAAATGACATATCTGTATATAACCAACCACATTGAAAAATAAATCAAACTCAGAAATAAATCCAAAACGGGAATTATACTTAAATGACATTTTAAAAACACACACAAAGAGAATAAACAGAATGAGAAAGACATTTAAAATTTACAGACTTTTTAAAACAGAACATAATACATATAATGTACAAGGGAATGATAACTGGTGGTACAAATTAAATATAATAAAGAAAACTTTAAAATTATTACAGAAATAAAAAAATATAGAAGCAGAAAATATAGAATCACAACATGAAAATAAATTTAGTCATGAAGAATAAACTTGAGAAAAATGGAAAAGAATCAAAAAGCTGTCAAAATTCAGTGCAAAAGTCAAAATAACTCAAAGTCAAAAAGTAGAAAATATACTACACAAAAGGCAGATGATAACATAAACTTTTAATGCATAAGTAAAAATAAAATATGAAAAAGAAATAGCTATAAAGTACACAATGGAAGAGTATTTTCTTGCAATTAGAGAAAGATAGTATTGTAGTAGATTGACAGAACTAACAGTGTATCAGAAAAAAAATGAAAAAAAACACTCAGCCACAAACAAGGTAATATACTCATGACATTACTGAACGTTAAAGCGAAAACAGAATACTGTAAACATTCAGACAGAAAAAAAAGAACACTCACAAATGTATGTCTATTAGGAGAATTTCACATTTCTATACATCCACAATAAGGGCACAATGTAATGGTGTAAATTTTATGCAGTTCATATTTTTATAAAAAGATGTGACATAATTTTTTTAGTTTTGTTAATTAGTTGCACTATAAAAATTAAATTTACAGACAAACTAAAATCCTGTTTGTTAACTACTCTACTTGCCAGGCTTCTCCCTTGTTCCCAAAGGAAATGATTATTATCAGTATGATGTATATTCTTCTTGACGTGTCCTTTTTCTGGAACATATGTATTGAACATTTATTTTGTTCCAGGAAATATTCCAGGAACTAGAAATACAGCTGTGCATTTATGTTATAGTGGAGTAAGGAAATCAATTTAAAAATAAACAAATGTGAGAATGAAAGGGAAACAATAAGTAGCTTAATAATATCTTCATCTTTCATAGTTGGCAGCAAAAAAAGATTGGTTTATTTCTGAAATTGATGAATTGAGAAATACAGATTTAAGTATTTACTTAAATATATAAACACATCAATCATAAGACCTAAAAAGGAGACTATACCGTGTACTTCTGCATAGAGAAGGAAAAAAGAGAGAAGTAGAAAAGAAAAAATATGGAAAAGGCAAAAGAAAAAAAAAAAAACAGCCAAAAAGCTAAAGCTCAAAAGTGCTATACACAAAATTACATAAAATTAAAAGATAAATTAAGGTAAATACATCTTCTTAAAGTGAAAATTTGAATGAGATAAAGTCATCTCTTAAAGGAGAAAAAAAATTTTCCACTTGGATTATGTAAACAAAACCAAGTATATGCTCTCCTTAAGAAACACACCTAAAATCAAAGAATCAAAGTTGAAGGCTAATATAATGAAATGCACAATAAATGTTATGGACTGTTGTACTTATTATCTTTAACTCCTGAGCAAACTTTCCCATCTCCTTCACTCCACTCTCAATCCTAAATGCTCAGATGTGGGGATGGAGAAGAAGGAAAGTATATTTAATGTAAGGCAGGTCCAAGAATGCTCTGCCTTTTCAATATTAGCCTAGATTTTGAGGCTTTGCCTCTGGGGTCCATGCTGGAGGAATGTGATTTGGGGTCTGTTATGTTACTTGTCATGTGATGAACATCTACTAAAATTAGGAGAAATAAAGCCAAGAGGGGTTAAGGAGTGATTAAAATTGGATATAAGGAAATACTGGCTGTGTTGAAACTTAGTTATTCATCAAGGTCACATTTTTTATTGTGTCTTCCTCAGTCCTGTGTGTTACACTAGTTCTTTGGGCCAACAAATTTTCTTTTATCTTTAAACTAGTGAGACTTGTTTTTGGACTTGTATATGCAGGGATCTTGACCAATATTCTAAGCAGATGCATTAATATTAGAAAATAACAGTCATAATATTAGTTTCAAAACAATCTTCTCAACAAGTTACAAAATATTTGATGAAGCAAATAAGGTCACTTTTTCATGACCAAGAGCAAAATTAACAATAGCAATATAGCTGCCAAAAAGTTTTGCAGGAGTAATTTCACAGAAAAATATGTAAAGGAAAAACTATATGACATACAAAAGAGATATCAAGAGTTATAGAGTAATTTTGGAGGAAATTTTAATATACTCTTCTCAACACTTGACCAGATCAAATAAATATCAAATAAGTAAGATCATAAAGACTTAGATTTGTATAATTAATAAAGATAATTTATTAGATATTTAAAATAGATATGCATGAAAATAGTGAATTTTTAGCTTTCACTCAGAAAATTTATGCTTAAACTATGATTTAAAGAAAAGTTTCAGCCTTATATGCATATTTGAGAGAATAAGAAAGACAAAATTTCAGTGATCCCAGTGAATTAAAAATAGGACAAGAAAAATAACAATAAAAGTAAAAGCAGCAATCAATGAAATGGAATCAAACACATACACACAAAAAGAGAGGATGGGCTATAAAATGTATAACTCAACTGGCAAGTCTAATCAAATATTATTTTCCCTGAGAGAAGATTGATTTTTGTTTATGGCCTGAAACATTTCTGGAGGTAAATCATGCTCAGTCCCAAAATGGACTGAGATGGTTATATGTTGTATTCCTTCTGACAACTAGTCTATTTCTGGTCCACCTTCATTCCTTTGGGGTTCCCATCAGAAGCCTGCAGTTTTTACCAGAGGCCTTTCTCCTTCTCAGACTTCTGACTTTTCTTCTTGGACCTGTGAGACCTCAGTATTCTACCTGGTTTATTATGTTTTCTGCTACCAGTTTTACTTGGGCAATCAGCAATTGTTTAAAGGGGGAAAGTGGCCACAAGGCTTGTGTAAACCTCTCTAATGTTCTCATTTCTTCTTAGCCTGACATTCTCACTGCATTGGTTATTTCCTGAGGCTTTCAAAGACAAAAAAAAAACACATTTTTTGTCCAATTTATTGAATTATTCTCATTATGAATGTTAATCTCAAACAATCTTGCCTATTATTGTTGGACATGAAATTCCATTTAAATAACTTTTAGTGAGATTAAATAAAAATAAAATTGCAATCCGTGGTACCTAGAGAGAAATTAAGGAACTACTTGGGAACTTTCCTTGTTGGAAGAACTACACATTCCTATTTTACATCATGGCAGCTCTTTACGGAGCTGTAAATGGCATTGACATTGCTATTTTCTAATTCTGACTCTGCTTCCATCTCTAAATGTCATTATTTCAATGCCTTTCCCATTTCTCAGAAATTATCACAGTGTCTGCCTTTGTTCCACTGTAGCTGTCACCAGTTTATCAGTCTGTATTCTTCTGAAGCTGACATCAAACTCTCTGTAGAGTCCTAACAATGTATTCAGCCCTGGATAATAGGTGAACTATGGCCTTAGAACTTTATTGCCCCCAGTGCATATATAAACACCCATATAATACAACACTCTTCGGTTGCTTTTTATTGGATACTGTCTTGTCTAATCGCTTATTTACATAGGCTGAATGTAGATTGATGTGTGAGGGCCTCCATAAGTTATCTTTAGTAAACTCAGATGAAGAATTCGGCAGTTTTTTGCAACTCTGTGGAGTTATTTGGTGACTATTAATATCAGTTTTGGAACTTAATTGAAATTTCCAGACAACAGAAAAAAAATTCTTCATTTGTTCTTATTAAATTTAGTTAATTTCGGTTTAAAATTTCTGATAAATTCATTAATCTGAGATTGCAAAAAATAATGCAAAAGCCTAAACCACACTATGAAAAAATCCTATATAGATATGATGTTTAGTAAATGTAGTCATATAAATTAAATTAACTACATAAATATTATACAGACCTGATCCTATTTGACTGTCATTCCTTTATATACTAAGAATTGGTATCACTCCAGAATGTGATTAGTACTTTGATTCTTTATCTTTTCCAACAACAACAACAACAACAAATACTCAGAGCTAAGGAAAGTGGGCAACTATCTCAAGAATCTTGTATTATATTTAAATCATATGTTGTTTGCTTTTAATGAAAAGAAAAACAAGTACTCCCTCACTCAGTGCTACCCAATATTTGAATAACATTGCCTCACCAGAAAGAGTTAAATGTTTATCTGGTGTCTTAGTGACCTTTCCTCTTCTATGACCCAGAGTGGTTGCTGTCTTTGAGAGCAGGCTCTGATTAACCAATCACTATTGTGTGACTACATATAAATGTCAAATCACTTATTCTTTAGCAAAAAAAAAAAAAAAAGTTATATATGAGGAAACTGAAGCATGAAGATGTTGACTAAGTTTGCCAACAGAGTGAACAGTAAACCCCAAGTTCCTACCTCCCAAATTCCCTCCTCGGGACTGAGGGCACTGATTTTGACTGATATAATCGTGTCACCTATTCTTAATATACTCATTATATTGACGGTTTGGCATATCCAAGAAATGCACATTGACAGCACTGCTACCTCTTTTATCTGCACAGTCTCCACATGATTTTGTTTGTCGCTCTTCCATAAATGAAAAGGATATTATTTCATATTCTTCAACTATCACTAACTAGGAATGGGCCCACATCAGACACTGAATAGGTCCATGCCTTGATCTTGAACTTTTAGTCTCCAGAACTGTGAGAAAATGAATTTGTTATTTAAGCCACACAGTCTATGGTATTTTGTTATGGAAGTTCTAGAAAACTAACACAGAACTCAAAGGTTGTATAATTAATTTTCTGTTTATCACATATTGTTTATTAAAATTATTTACATTTTTCAATATACGTAGCTTGTCTTTCCAATAGATTCATAATGTCTTTAAAGGCAGGTAATCACCCTATACTTTATTACTTCATGAACAGTGTATTTGCAGGACAATGTACACAGTGAAAACTTAATGAAAATTTAATAAGTCAGTTGATTAGTTGGAGTAAAATTTATCTTATAGGTAAAAAATTTGACTAATTCACAGAACAGGAAAGTAAAATATTTTATATACATTTAATTGCTTGCAAAGATAGAGAGAGATAGCTAGAGAGACATAAAGATAGAGGTAGAGGTAGAAGTAGATAAAGATAGATATAGATCCATCCTACCAATATATTTTATCTTTAATTTGAAACAAGAAAGGAAGATCAAGAACAATTGATTGATCAGGCTTTCATACTTTCATATTTATATATCAGAAAAATTCACCTCTACCCATTACTTTCTAAACAATTAAGATAGAGACATGAAGCAACAAAAGAAGAAATATAAATTATCTTTTTAAGAAACACCTTTAATTTTAACTGGTTTATTTCTCAGTTCCAGCAAGACTTCATATTATGTCAGCTTTTAAGCCACCGGAGTACTATTAAATGCAAAAAAAGTATAATTTGGGGGAAATCTCTGAGAAAACTCTATACTGGTCTGGTAATAAATGTTATTGAAAAACAGTAACTTTTGTACTATTTGTAACAAAATGGAAGGCACGTTATCTGAGTTCCTCAGGACTGAATCAAATCATTCCTTAAACATTATTGAATAATTTGATGATTTAGAGACAAAGTAACATTAATTGGTACAGGCTATCTAAAACACTTCAGGTTGTTTATTTTTATGTCAATACTGATATTTATTAATGATTAGGATTGACTTTACTTGGTGAACAAATATAAATGAGCTAGCAATAGAGGTGCTACTGATTTAATCTGAAGCACAAGTTACTCAATTATGGTCAGCTAAAAAGGCCAGAAATATATATATATATATATATATATATATATTTATATTTATATTTATATATATATATATATATATATATATATATATATATATATATACCTATGGCTAAATCAGACATGGCATCGAAAAATTCATCCTGCTTAACTTGAGATTGTTCTATCAACATGTGTTTATTATTTAGAATTATTATTTATAAATTGAGCCATGGAATTGAGTCATCTGTCATTTTACCAAGTGTGACTAAAATGTATTTTAAAATTATCTGATGTCTTCAAGCATACACTGTCTTATTACTAAAAAAAAAAAAAAGTAAAAAAGTTTACTAGCAAACCAATAGAAGCTAAGCTAAGAAGAGGCAAGAATTCTCCTCTATAGGTTTCAGAGGAAGCATGGCCCTGGCAATCCCTTGAGTTTGGACTTCTAGAGATCATAAATGTTTCTTGCTTTGAACCACACACACTCACAAAATAGACAGATGATGGATCACAGTAAAACAGAACAATGTAAAAGTCAAAATAAAATCCATGAGTCAACATGAAAATTGAATAAATGATTAATATTGGATGTATACAACACAAATAAAAATGAAAACTCAGCATATCTTCAAATAAACTTTTATTTTTAGCTGACGGGCAAAGTGTAATCACAAAATATATTTAGTAGTATTTATAGACTAACACATGTGTAAAATAATTGGATAAAAATTTATAAGAACAATGCTGAAGAAATTGAGTGGAGTTAGTCAGTTTTCTATGAGGCCATATTGATTTTTTTTTAATTGTGTCAAGATGAGATATTCAAGAAAAAAATTTAAATAAATAATATTTTTGGTATGCTACATTATAAATACAGTATCGGAAAATAAGCATATTACTGTTAAAGCTTTACGATGGCAAATTTCTATCAGCTTTGCTATATATATATATGATCTCTACACACAAAGAACTCTAAATTATGGTTATTGCTTCACCTCTTATGACTATTCACATTCTTATTCTAACTAGGAAAATACAATTAACAACAATATCTGCCATGAGAGGTTACTAAGATAATGTAATGTTGTTGTGTACTTCTTTTTTCTACTTTCAAGAAAAACATACTTGTTGCCTCAGTGAGTGGAAAAATTGCCTTCTTACAACTCATAGCTGAATCTTTCTGGAAATTGCCCTTGGCAAAACCAAACTGAAACAAAACAAAACAAACAAACAAACAAAATACTACTTTGCCTAAGATACGATTCTCTTTCCAAGAGCACCCTCTTTCTAATGACTGGCCCATAATAGAGTATGGTGCTTGGCCTTTTGTTTTGCTGAGAAAAATTCCAATGCATTCTCTGCTCCAGAGACCCCTGTGTGTTGGGCTGAATGTGTTGCTGTAACTGCAATTCAGGTTCTCCTTCTGGCTGATCTTCCTTCCTCACAGGTGTTGCTCCTGAGAGCACTCCCAAATAACCCCTGCATTCAAATCCCTCTCTATTACAGAATCTGTTTCCAGGGAATCTGGCCTAAGTGTAAATGAAGATGATCTATTGTAATACTTACAATTTGAATATTTGAGAAATAAACAGAACTCCCTTTTTTGTGTACAATATTTTAGTAAAAAAAAAAAATTGCAATTTTGGAAATAGTATGGATGCATATTTTTAAGGATTAGAGTTGGTCTGTGGACACATGGAAACAAAGGAAGAAGTAAAACTACATGAAGTAAAACTACATGGAGAAGGAGAAGGAAAACTCCTCTCCATCTCCAGATATTTAGCATCTCCCTTATTTTATTTTTTAAACAAAACAAAAATCTATCAGAAGGACACAGGCATACTTCATAGAACTGAAGGAAGAACTGTAGGCATTAGGACATTTCTGGCATACGGAAACTTTACACTTTTTCAGATGGATTCTACTGTCTCTCATCTTTGCTTTTCACTGTATATAACTTCATTCTCTCCATGTGAAGAGAACATATGCTCTAGGGTTATATCCATGTAGCATTACGATCATAAAAAAAAAAAGGTATCCTCAACTCCCTTCACATGTGAACACAATACACCCAAACCCAATGTACGGTTGCATCAAAGCCAGTTAAAAATGGAGGTAAGTGATTCCAGTGATCTTTTCTTGGATTATTATGCCAATACCTGTACAAATATCTTGAAGCTAATTTATGGATTATGAGCCTCCCAACTTTGGTCACATGCTTGTCCCTGGGGTCAGGGACCAGATTCTATTACTAAAAGGAGGGAGGTGTAGTGCTGGGCAGAGAAGGACAGTAGGTACCACAATAACTGAGACAAATGTTTTGTTTAAAATAATCTGAATAACTGCTTTAGTTCTCTATTTTTGCTTTCCTCTGAATCAGAAGTGTAAAAATAATTTAAGTATATACATAAGGTTTGGAGTTGATGAGGACAAGGCAGGAGGGAAATAAGCCTAGGGAGAATAGAAATTTAGAGAGCCAACTGAATTTCAAACAATGTTATCAAAACTGCCAGTGCTTTAATGTTTATTCAAATATTTAGTTATTTTACAATTTGATTTATATTAAATGATGCCTTATTTTCTCTTTGTTTATTTGTGTGTCAGAATAGACCATGGGTTTGTAAAGATGTAGCAAATTGGTGTAACAAAACTTGTTCTGTTGAAGAAACACAAACTCAGAAATTGATCTCAAAATAATGCTTGGAAACAAACTTGCTAAATGTCAGCAATGAACAAGACTTAATTTTTCAATTACTTCACCCATCCCATATGTAATGAATATTCAGTAAATCCTTGGGATGTTGTTTGAAGAACTCTAATTTCTCACTGAACTTGAGAGATTATCTCTAATCTCTTGCCTTTTTTCCTTATCACATCATCACTAAGATAGATAGAAAATATAATATTAGCAGCATACCCTACAGATGTGATTTTTAAGTATCTTGTTTAATAGAAGGATTTTTCTTGTCAGTCTCTGTGAAATTTCCAATATTACTAATTTAATTTAACTTTTGTATGTCTAAAACATAAACTAAAAAGATTTTAAAGAGCCAATGTTCTGAAATATTTAACAAAATTTTGTGCACATGATTATGCTTGCTTATACATGCACATATATTGAAAAAAGATGCGTAGCTTTCATCAGAATTTCCAAGTCATCTGTGAACCAAAACATATTTAAAATGTGTTTTAAAATGGCAGTAAAGACTGTGGGAGACAAAAAGTTACTTCATATTGAAATAGAAATATATCAGCAATTTTAACACTTTGGACCTAGTTCATTCCATAGCAGACCTATTAAATACACTGAATACAAATAGTAACACTACTTGCAAAAGAAAATCAAGTACCTACTCAGAGCTGAGGTCTATTTTGATCATGTATATACATTATTTAAACACTTGGTACCACACTGGAAAATAGATATTATTATCACATGATATAGTTGAGAACATTGCAACTCAGAACAGTGAGAAACTTATCCAGGGTCAGGTAACAGTGAATGAAAAAGCCAGAATTGGTATCCATTCTTGGTTCTTAATCCCCATTTTCTTGCCAGGAATGTGGTAGGCACTTAATTAAAATGAATTGAATTATATACAAATTTTGACAGGCCAAATGTGTGATTAATGATAGAAATGAAACATATTTACCTTTCACAAAACTTTCTCTCATGTTAATAAACTATAATAATCCTTCTACCCATCTTCATCACATAAATATTCTCTTTTTTCTAATAGTTTTTAAAAATAGATGATAAGAAATTCATTTTTAATTTTCATTTATTTGTTCAAAAAAATGCCAAACTTCTATTATATGCCAAGCATTTTATTGTGGATTCAAGGTAGGAATAAAGAAAGTCCTGCCTTTGTCTCTTAGGGACCTACATTTAAGCAAAATAAAGAAACAAGAAACAATTTTAAAATAAAGAAACCAAAAGGTTTTAGCTACAGTGGTCAAGGAAGCCCTCTTCGTTTTTAATATCTAAATTGAATTTTTGAACTGTATTATTCCTACCTAATGTGTTCCTCAACTTCGAAAACATAATATGCATTTTTTTTTCCCAGAGGAAAGATTTTGAATGCATAAAGTCTAAAATTGTCCCATAAAAATGCATTCAACCACTTAGACACAAAAAAGTGAACTGTATAGTTCATCTCATCTAGTCTCTTCTTTTTGAAAATGAAGAAATATTATTCCTTAATAGTTAAAAGATTTTTTGGGAATTACACAGCCAGAACTTGGACTAGAAGCCAAAAGACATGTATTCTGGGCTAATGTTTATTCTCTTGTGTAGGGTCTTAAGGAACAGTGCTACTCTGAAAGGAAATTGGGCTTCTGGTCTAATGAACGAAAAAGAAAAAAAAGTGAGTGAAATTTTGCATTGACTTTTCTCTCTATTACTTTAGGTATCTTCAGAATTTATTTTTAGAACCTTTATGTTCCTCCAGGTTCTTAGAGTTCCAAGGTACATAGTCTGGGATTTATTGCACAGAAAATGGTGTCTTGAATAGAAAACTAAAAGTCACCATATTGTAGGAACTAAAAGATAGGAATTACTTTAAGTCATACAATACATTGCATTCTTTAATGTATAATAAAATCAAGACTCAGAAAGAGAATGAATGATCCTCTACGAATCTGGGCTAACCCTCAGGGCTTTTCTGAGTACTTTTCTTATGAGAAACATAATTCGATGTTTGCTATATAGAAATATTTAATGAATTTTGCAAATGGATGAACTATTAAATATTGAGATGATAAAAATTTCTTTGAAAGTTAAAGATTTAAAACAAAAAGCATAAAAATTTTTATTTATTATGTCTCAGAGTGGTTCTTATCTCAAGTATAAAAAATAAATTTAATAATTCTTACAAAATTTTTTTTCCTATTATTCTGTTTCATATTAATCAGTTTTCTTTGTGTTTATATAATCCTTGCTCAAAGTAAGTTTTTATAGAGTTCATGTATACTTACATGTACATGTAAATGATTAATCTTAACCATTTATTGATTTCCTACCATGGATTCTACTATTAAGCCAGTGTTGTTTATATATTCTTCTTTACTAAAAAACTTCTCTAGATTTGCTCTCCCATATTTAAATATTTAAATATGGGAGAGCAAATCTAAACTTTTTGTTGACTTAAACTTTGGGAATGTTGACTTAACATCCAAATGGGAAGTCATAAATTAGAATAAAATTTTGGCAAATAACTGTTAGATATTGGGTGAAAGACATATACATATATACATACACATGTATGTTCACTTTATATATGTACATTTAACCTTATCTAGCTATTCTAGATGATATTTCTCTTCAAATGGTTTGGTTTAAGAAAATTGTGATATGATGTCAGAATAATGCAGTATAAAAAAAATTTATGTAAATAATAATATAAACAAAATCACTTTAAAAAGGAGCCAAGCTGCCATGCCAGAGGAACTACCTTGCACATTTTATGTCTCAAAAATTTAGACGTTAAATCAAGGCAAAATAATCTTTGGGCTGGTCCTAAGCAAATTTGTTTCCTAAGGACCTATTTGCAAAAGTAACAAGATAGCAGTTTTTATGACTACTGGACTGATAACTATAGGACTGAAAATTTAAAAATATTGTTTAGAATTAATATCATTATATTATGGTATCTGCACCGATAGAAATGCCTTCCATTCATGTAATTACTCCCTTTCCCTTTCTCATAAATTCCCATTGCCTTTGTCTCCTAATCAGAACATTATTTGGGCTTCTGCTTGAATTAATGATTCCCGAATGGCTATTCTTTAATATCAAATAAATGCTTGCTCACTTTTCATTTTGAAATGCTTTTTTATTTTAGATTAGCACTAATATACCCCCAAAAAAGAGTGAGGCACAGCTTAAGTATTGTCAATAAAACTTCAAAGATTTGACAATGGAACAAAGAGATATCTCTTAAGTGGCTTTTTAAATTTTTAATTCATTAGGAGTTAAAACAATAAAGGAGGTAACTAACAGGAACATGGTGTGAACATTAGAGTCTAAGAGAGCACCATCGTTTTACATTAAATGTAGACGAGTACACAGAAATTTGTGATACGGCATAGAAATAAGTCTAATAACACAGAAGGGTAAGATACAGGGCAGAGTATGGTAAAAATTGGACATTTTGCAATTTAGCCTCCTCTCCCACCATCATGTTACATTGACAGTGAATGTTTGAAGGTCTCCTGGCTTAGCTAACTCAGGTTTTAGTGGTAAGAATTCGATGAACTTCATAAATAGATAAATGTGGTTAAGGTAAAGAGTGTGTGGTCACAAATGAAAACAGATGTTTTTAAAAAAAAATGGTTTATTTAAACACTCTGGCCTTTTAAGGATGTGGGATGCTCCTACCAAACCTTGTTTTAAAATCAGCTGGAGAAATATTTCTTTTGAATGTAAGATGCAACAGAAAAGCCAGCATGTTCCACTTATGTTGATAGTCAAACTGGGGTGGCTTTGATGTCGCATTTTGTGGCTTTTGAAAATACAGCCAAATAACTGTGTACTTACAAATGTTGTATATATAGCTCAATCTATCACAGTTAAAAAATCTGTTTAAGGGAAAAAAATAACCTGATGTTGAACAACCCACACCCTGATTTAATACTCATGACAGCTCTTAGAACCTGTTAACATTGCCATTTTATCTTGGCTTTCCTCAGCATGGGTATATTATATTAGCTATGTGTTGTGGCCTGATGATGAAAGCTGTGATAGTTTTGGGGTCTCTTAAACCTTAAAGGATAAATCTAATCTTTATTGTCTTAAAAAAAAAAAAAAACGTCTAAAGCAAGTGGGAAAAAACCATATGGTATTCCAAACCACAAGGGAAATTATACTTCTTTATATAAAGCATTTCCACTAGAAAAAAGGGTAACCCTTCTGTTTATCATTATATTTTATGAGGTAACTTCAATGAAATCATGGAAGTATTATCACATGAACAGCAAAGGCTAAATCTCTTTTGCCAGGGCCCTCAAAGCATAGGAAATTTGGGATATGGCACAATTGAGCTTATTTTCCACACTCCAAACGAGGTTCAAGATGCGGGGTGGGTGAGTGACAGAAGGTTTCTTGCCATCAAAGAAGATAGTCAACGTTTTCAAAACTTTTATGTGGGATATGAGAGTATATTTTACATGCCCAATTCAGAAACTAAAATGCACTTTTAATACAGTTTACTTTGATATTTTATGTGGGCAGAGTTTGTCTGGGTTGAGTCAAATGTTCCAATGTGTGAAGGAAGTACCAGAAAACATGCATAGGGAACTCACTAACTCACTAAAAATAGTATATGTAGTGATGGTTTTTAGAGGAAAATTGCTGAAGTCGTGGCAAGGGTATTTCCATCAGATGAAAACTACCAGTTCTGTCTATTCGTTTCCATTGGAAAATATGAGATCAAAGAAACTCTTTTAGTAGAATGTTTTCTTTCAAATATAACAAAGATTTTTTTTTTTTGCAAAAATGTCTGTTTCTCCTTCTTTCCATATGTTCTTTTATCCATTCATCAAATATGTGCTATGTGACAGACACTGTGACATAATTATAGTAATAGCAGTCAGCATTTATATACCCTTTAATATGTCACTTTGCAAAATAAGTACTCCATGATGATCTATGGCCACAAGAAAACTGAGGGAAGTGTTCACATTTTACTGTTGAGGAAAATGGAGCTTAGGGAGGATTTGGAAATGATTTTCTTCAGGTTTATTATGGAGCCAATATTTGAATCCAGGATATCTGATTCCATAGCCCAAATTTTGATGGCTTCTCATTCCTCAAACAGTTTGTCTCAAGGGAGACACAGGCAATTATTCAGTTACCGGTAACTTAGAATATTTATGGATAATTCATAAGGAAATAAAAGGAAAGCATTTTAGAATTCACAAAAAAGGGACATGATAAAAATCCATTAGTCAAAGGTCACTTTATTAATAACCATTATTTTTAAAAATAATAAATGGTATTAGGAAATTTACTACATCAATAATTTATTACACTTACTAAAAAATAATGATAATAATTTTCCACTTACTTCTGAAGCTGTGTCAAAATGTACAACATGATATAACTGACTCTTCTTTTTGATTTGAGTAGAAATTATTTAAGTTGTTATAGTAGTCGAATGGCTGGAGAGCATAAATATTTAATTTTCTTACTCCTTATCTAATAAAGCTATGTGTATACAAAAATTGCATTTACTCAGCACAAATATCAGTCAGTTTTAAAAATGAAATAAAAATAAGTCCCTTGATTAAAAGAATTATAAATTAAATGAAAAAGCTATTTATCTCATTTTAACCATTAAAATGGTGCACAGGTGGAGAAGAATTCATACGAGAAAGAACAAAGTATTTATGATCAAGTTACATTAATTATCACTTATCTTGAGCAGTTTCATTGATAGTTTATATATTTTTACCTAGGAAAAATATTTATCTCTCTGAATTACCCCTTAAGCAGACATCAATAGCGTTGTATGACTACTCTCTAAAAAAAAACCAATGTCTTGAACAAATTATCTCATTACCTTTTAAAAATTCTTGTTCTTTAGAATTTGAAACCTAAACAAATTTATTGGAAATCAGAGAAATAACCTTTCCTCAAAAAAAGAAAGAAAGAAAAGAAGATATAAGTTGTCTCATCATTGCTGCTTGGAACACAAAATTGCACACTGACTTTGAAAGACATATTGGTAATTTCTTACAAAACTAAACATTCTCTCGCCATATGATCTAGCAATATACTGTACTACTTGGTATTTACCCAAAAGAGATGAAAAATTATGTCCACAAAAAAACTTGCACATGAATGTTTATAGCAGTTTCATTCACAGTTGCTAAAACTTGGAAGCAAACAAGATGTCCTTTAAGAGCGGAATAGAAAACAAACTGCGGTACATTCACACAAAAGAATATTATTTGGCGATAAAAAAGAATGAACTATCAAGCTACAGAAAGACATGGAGGAAATTTAAATGCATATTGCTAATTGAAAGGAGACAACCTGATGGCTATATAATCCATAATTGCAATTACGTAACATTCTTAAAAAGGCAAAACTATGGACCCATTAAAAAGATCAGTGATTGTCAGAGAGTAGAGAAAGACAGATGGGAATGAATAGGTAGAATAGGTAGAATAGGTAGAACACAGAGGATTTTTCAGGCAGTAAAACTATTTTGTATGATACTATAATGGTGGGTACATGTTATCATACATTTGTCAAAATCCAAATGTATAACGGAGTGAAACTTAAGGCAAACTATGGACTTTAGTGAATAATATGTATCAATATTGGCTCATCGATTTCAATAAATATATTACAACAATGCAAAATGTTAATAATAAAAGAAACTTGAGGATGGGGAAATAGGACTATCTGGAAACTATACTCTCTGCTCAATTTTTCTGTAAACCTAAAACTGCCAAAAAAAGTTAAAGTCTATTAAAAAATTGTAAAGGAGTCTATGGCCATGCTACCCTGAATAAGCCCGATCCTGTCTGATCTCGGAAGCTAAGCAGAGTCAAGCCTGGTTAGTACTTGGATAGGAGATCCCCTAAGAAGACCAAGTGCTGTAGGTGTAAATAAATAAATAAATAAATAAATAAATAAATAAATAAGAGATTGTAAACTGACAAGGTCCTCAAAATCTGTGAGGTCAACCAAGGGTTACCTCGCCTAAAAAAGAAAAAAAAAAATTGTAAAGGAAGAAAAAAAGATTTGGTTTAAAAATTAGGCAGTTAATAATTTGAACATGGGCTGACTCAATTATATAAGATATGAGTCCATAAAAGCATGCTGTGAATAAAATGTGTTAAAATTTAAATAACTTCCCACGAGGCTAAACAAACAAACAAAATCACAGGGAAATGAATATTTCCTTTGCTGTTGTATGGGTAAGCAAAGATAAAGTTTAGTGTGCATTCCACTTATGATCGAAATAAATCTGCAAAGGGAGTATTTTGTCTTCCAATTGTGATATTTATTCAAAATATAATTTCTTACTTTAGTTATTTGATTTATAACTCTAAAATTCTGAGCATTATATTAAAAATTAGAATTGTTCGCAATAGTTATTAGTAAATAAAAATAAAATTTGACAGGAATATTATTTGGAGCTTATATTTTAGTAAAGGTAAAAACATATACTGAAAAATAAAGTCTAATCATGTTAACATTATTTGTGTTTCAGACATTGTGAAACACTCATTTTTTTCTTAAATGGGTGAAGTATCTATTGAGTTAAATATTACTATGTCTTCTATTTCAAAGATGAAAAAAAAAAAACCAAGGCTTAGAGAAGTTAGTCACTTATTCAATGTCACAAGTTTCAAAATTGGTGCAGCTGGAAAGTTAACTCAGGAAATTTGACACAGCCCATAGTCTTAAAAATAGTTTCCAGAGTTGCTATAGAAATAATGCAGAAATGAAAATGTTATTATCATTTAGCAATGCAAGCATTCATTTATATTGCACAAATAATATAAAATCAAAAACAATACAAAAAATTACCTCTGTGTCACAAAAAGTCATTTAGAAAAAAATAAAGCGTATAGAACTATTTATATACAAAAATTAGTTCACAAAATATAACTTGTATGTAAAAGTCATGGTTGACTTGCTAGTTTCCAAAAGTAATATGATTATTCAACAAATAAAAAATTCATGCGATATACACTTAAATGGCAATTAAGCACATCTAAGTAATCAAAACATATTTTAAGTGATCACATCTTTCTTTGACTTATAAAGCAGAGTCTGACGCTGCTCAGTATCACATTTATATAATGATGATCTTTATATATGTGTAAAATATCTAGTTAACAAGCTACATTGATCAATTATAGGACAATATATGTCGGCCTGTACTTCATAGAATTTCCATATTCAAACTATTAACTTAATTCAGCTCTTTTTAGCATTTGTAAATTGCTTCCTGTTATTAGACATGTATTATATGTTTTTGATTAATTTTAGGCTCTGAAATTTTTTTAATAAAAGCACTATAATCACATTTTCTAACATAAAGCATTTTCTTTTTGAAATATCTAATCCTTATTTTTTTGATAACAGAGATTACTCTCTTAAATCCCAATAATATCCATTTTCAATCATGTTCATTCTTAATAACCCCAAGTGTAACAGCTGTAGCCATTTTTTGTAGGCCCTCACTTACCTGAATTTCTTTCAGGAAACATAAACTTCCAAACTAAATCTCCATTGAGACTTACCCTTCCTTAGACTTTGATGGTATAAAGAAATTAAACTTTGTGTTTTCTATAATGATGTATATGTAATTTAAAGAATTTTGAATATTAATGTTTTCCTAAGATTTATTACAGTTAAAAAATATGTAATGCTCTAGTCTATGTGTACATTAAATATTTGTTTCACAAACAGAAATCTAATTCCTGCACCATCACACACTTTGTAGTGATATGTTTACTTTTACCACAGTCTGTTCACAAACTTTCTTCTAACACTTCAAGTGAAGTCTCCCCATAATGGGAACATTGGTAAATTAGCATGAGAATGTTAAAACCGCATATATCCCTTTGTGGTGACTGCTTTAATGCATATCTCCCATTTTTGCTTTTGTGTTCTCCTACAATATTTATTTATGTTTTGAAATAATGTAATTTCTTTATACAAGTAACATGAGAAATTAATTCTCATAGTTCTCTAGATTAGAACATGTCCTTTGGAATCAGAAAACAAACAAACAAAAAACAAGTTTAAATTTTTTCTCTACAACTTACTAGGCATGTGGCATGTGACCTTCCATAATTTGCTTAACTTCTCTGAGCCTCAGGTTTCTCATGTATAAGGGAAGGATAGCACCCTGCATACACCCATTTCTCAGCTACGAAAAGCGAGGAGTGGAGACTTGTCCAAGAGAATACAGCTAATTGAGGGCATGTAGAGGCAGAGATAGAGTCAGGTGTCCTAACTGCAAACACTACCTTCTCAGGCCACCTTGCTTAAAGTCATGTTTTATGTGATTTTTCTACCTATATCACTTCTCAGTACTCAGTGAAAACAGTGATGTGATATGTACCATGAGTGCAACTTCCCCCTGAGCTCAGACTCTCCATGCAGCAGTCTCGGTGGCAGAGTCTATGCTGCTGCTAACCCCCCAGCCCCATTCCAGGCCATTATAGTCACCTTTGTCACAAATGCTTGCTGTCTCTCTCTCTCTGCTGGAATTCTCAGAGTTTAATGAAGCAGTTTCCAAACTGAATTCATATATGCTGCCTAAGAAATTGAAATTCACCAGAGTTCCAATGAAACGTGTAGAATCTCAGTTTAAATGAAACACCCACTTTGCATTCACCCCACTCTCTCCCTGGAATGGATTTGTATAAATATTTGCCTTCACTCTTCTTAGCTCTTTTTAAAATAAGCTTTATTTTTTTAGAACAAAAAAGAAATAAGTAAAACAAAACAAATAAATAAAACAAAAATAAATAAAATAAAGCAAAAAACAAATAAAATAAATGGTTCTTAATCCACAGGCTAAGCATTAAATAATGTTTTTTTAAAGAACATGTCTAGAACGATTATAAGCTTTCAATATATTTTGTTTCTCTACCTTCTTCTTCTCTTTATCTCTTTATCCTGAACATTGAAATAATACCATAAAACTTTTTATCTGCACTTATGAGTGTCCATGTAGCACCTTCTCTTGTCACTTCTGGGAAAAAGTCACACATTCACCATTAGTATCATATGGAAAGCTCTAAGGAAGGGCACGAGATTTATGATAAATTTCAGAGAAATAAATTGTAAAGAAAATTTAACTTTATGTGCATTTCAATTTGGATTCTTGAATTTTTAATTGCGATTGAGTTATCAATTAATTAGAAGAAAATTGTCATTTTTAATGCTATTTTCTCATCTATGAAAATGGTGTTTCTTTCTATACATTCAGATTTGTTTGTTTCATGTCAGAAAACTATAAAGATATTATATTATTCTAGTTTTATTTTTTATGTGCACAGGGATGTCTATTTCCTATGGGAATAATTTTTTTCTTGTTATATTTTTAGACACCATTGTTAGTGATTTTAAAAAGTTATTGATATGGGCTTAATTGACCTTTTTTTCTGGCCATCTAGTTGAAATCTTTTAAAAGTACTAATAATTCACATTAAATTTTTGTATTTTCTGGTAAAAAAACATTATCTACATCCAATGACACATTTATCTTTTAATTTCTAATCTTGATCTCTTACTTTCCTATCTTACATCAACCGTAATCTTCACTGTGATATAAATATATGTGGCACTATTGATACTTGTCTTATTTCTCATTTTAACTGAATATCCTAATGTTACATTACTAAGCACAAATTTTGAAAATAGTTTTCTAGTAGATTTTTTTTATTGTGGTAATAAATACATAACATAAAATCTACCTCTTAATAAAGTTTTAAATGTGCAGTATAGTATTGTTAACTTTATGTACATTGTTGTACAATAGATTTTAAAAGTACATTTCTATTTCTAGTTTGCTAAAATGCTTTTTGTTTAGTCATGATTCAAATAGACTTTCAGTAAATTCTTATTCTGTTTTTATTTAGATAAATATATACATACACATATTTATATACACACATACACATGCATATATATTTCTCCTTTGAGTTATTCATAAGATAGATGATAAAATAATTTATAGATTTTTTGTTGAAATATCTTCATATTACTGGGATAAATTCAGTATGATGAGGGTTTATTATTTCCTTAGTTTATTACTTGATTTGATTTACTAATATAATAACAGTAACTACTGTTAAAAGATAAAAGTTACTTAACGTTTTTGTGTGTCTTTTCTATTCTTCTCTGATTTTAGTTACAGATTTATGTTAGTCTTTTAGGATGAGTTAGATAATTTCATGACTTCTTGTACTTCTTTTAATGTTTTATTTCTCGGAAGTTTCATAGACTTCTATAAAATTATCTGGACCTCTGTGGTAGGTAGAATAATAGCCTCCCAAAGATATTCTTGTGCTAATTTCTGGAACCTATGAATATGTTACTTTACATGTCCAAAGAGACCCTGGAGATGTGAGGAATTTTAAGGACTTTAAGAGTTAATGTTATCCTGGATTATCCAGGTATACCCAAACTAATCACACGAGTCCTTAAAAGAGAAAGACAATGGGTCAGAGACATGTGACTGAATATGACTCAAACCTACCCTTTCTGGCTTTTAAGACAGAGGAAGATAGACATACTAATATTACAACCATAATGTTAGGAAAAAAGCAAAACAAAAATATACATACAATATTCATTTATTTAATATTCAAAGCAGCTGAATTAAATATTTAAGAACATATACCTAGAGATTGAAAAATATAATTGCTAGTGCCACCACTTGATTTATGCTAAAGGGTCAGCAGGTAAACTTATTGGTAGCTAGCTTCTAAAATGACCCTTCATGCTTTTCATTTTCTGCTACTTATACCCCTGAGAAGTTATTTTTCCCACATCGAAAAGGGCTGAAGTCTGTGACCAATAAAGTGTTGTGAAAGTAATGGTGTTCATCTTTAGAAGCTAGATCATGAAAGGCATTGACGTTCTAGCTAATAATTTCAGATGCTAGTGTCCATGTAGTGAGGACAATCAAACAGCCTCGTGGAGAGGTCCAAGTGGGGAGGACCTGTGGTCTCCTATCAATAGCCAGTACCATCTTTTTAGTCAGGCGAATGAGACATTTTTAAAAAGATCCTCCAGTCTTAATCAAGCCTTCATAGTACTTAGCCCAGACCAACATCTGACCACGTTTCATGACAAAGTAGCCAGAACCACTCAGCCAAACTACTCCTAAATTCCTGACCCACCAAATTGTAAGAAACAAAATTATAGTATTAAGCCACTAATTTGGGTGATGTTTGGTTACACAGTAGATAACACATTCACCATCGCTTTAGCACCATCAGTGCAAATGTCGACACAATAGAAATTACAAGTAACATTCATTATTATTATGAAAATAATTTTAACATTGAAAATCCCTGAAGGGATCTTAGAGATATTTAAAAGTCTGCAAACCACATGTTGAGAACTTATTCTCTGATATGTTAATAACTACCATTATTTTTATTTTAGTTTTTATCTACCACAATGTATTTAAACATTCTCCCATTGATAGACATTTATACTTTTTCTTTAAATATTCTTCCAGAGCACTATTCAAATGTAAATTTTCTTATAATTTATTTTAAAATAATCTTGACAAAAATTTATTATTCTCAAACATTATATTTGATTATTTTGTTTGGAGGTTCTTAGCTTCTTGGTAATATTTTTTAAAATTGCATACCATTTGCATTGTTAGATATATTAAATTAGACAATTTAAGATAGATACTACAGAGAATGAGAGAAGGAGAGAGAGAGAATTAATGAAAATGCTATGTCAATTCAGCTATAGATGACAGCATATAAGTTTTCAAATACAGTTTAATTATTTACTGGCTATTTCCATTCAGATAAATTTCTCTAAGTTTCAGGTGCTTCATCTGTGAAATGGGAAAAATAGTAATTCTGCATAGCCTGCAAGTGTATAGGTTTTAATTATGTTAATACATGTGAATACTTGTGATAGTGTTTAGAACACAGAAGAAATGTATTAACTGTTCATAAATTATCTTATTAATCTTCACACAAGCCTGCACAATATGAATTCTTATTCCAGTTTTGTACCTAGTAGTGCGAATACTGACTAGGCCTCATTTGGGACGCTGGATCTGACTTTATTGAAGACCCAGAGGACTGGAGTTAATTGATGCCATTGGATATCAGTTCACCTGAACTGATTTTCCATAAGGATGGAGATCTGTAGAGAAAAGGAGAAAAAACAGATAGAAATGGGAGAGGACAAGGACGAGTGGTCTTATAAGGCAGGGGTCCCCAACACCTGGTCAATGTTCTGGTATTGGTCCATGGCGTGTTAGGAACTGGGCCACGCAGCAGGAGGTGAGCAGCAGGCAAGCAAGCAAATCTTCATCTGTATTTGCGGCCGCTCCCGTGCTAGCATCACCTCCTCAGCTCCACTTCAGGTTGTCAGTCATTAGATTCTCATGGGAGCACTGGTCTCTGGAGCCAAAAAGGTTGGGGACCACCACTATAAGGGTGTCAGCAAGAATCTTGCCAAAGTTATGTTATGTGCAATAATATCAAATCATGAGACCACTGGAGGGCTAGGACCATCAAATTCTCTTCAAATAAGCACGTTTGAAACATTCCTATGGCCCCAAAAAGGACTGAGGAAGATTCTGTAAAGGGGCTACGTGTTTTGTAGTATGTAAGCACGTTCATGCTCCCGAGGATAATTGCTAGGGAAATACACTTACACACAGATCAAGAAACAGCAGTTCAGAGCAGAAAAATTATTTGTCTAAATTATACAGCTAATAAGTGGCAGATTTTTAATCTCATGTCTTTCTGTGTCCTAAGCCTGTGCACTTAAAAATAAAATTATTCATAAAAACACCTTGCCAGTATTCAAATATTCAGTATTCAAATATATATGTATGAGTAAACATTGTTCTGTACATATTTCTATAGTTGTGTACTGGCTTTTTCTTGAGGATTTTCCTTTTGAATGATGCTTACATAAAATATGGAAGCAACATAGAATTCTCATTCCCAAGATATTTTCTCGGCAGTTATTTCAGCATCTACATATAATTGCCCTCATCTTCACAGCTTTATAGAGTCAAAATTTTCATTGTGAGGTTCCAGGCTCACTTAAAGGCCATCTCCCTAGAATTTTCATATTTGCCCTTCATTCTCTGACAAAGAAACTAACAAGTACAATATTACATAATATTAATAAAGATGAGATTATTGGGAACTTCCATCAAAACAATTTCGGCCACAAACTAGTCAATCTAATTCAAGGTGTGAGCACTGGATATGATAATTCAAATCGATTCTGTGAAATTTGGGGGCTCAAAAAAATATAGTATAATTGAAAATCAGTTATGGATATTTTACATTCCAATCTGAGTGACAGCATAATTTTACATATGAAATAATGTTTAACATGATTTGGAATCAAGCCTACTTAATTTTATTTGTTAAAATAAATCTCGAGTTAAAAAAAAATGTTAAGCTATCTTTCTCAGTGTAGAAAATTGCTTTTATTTATTAATTTTTTTTAATTTGGTAATCATTTTGATGATATATCTCAAAGTAGATATTTCTGTAATATCTGGTCTGGATAGTAAGATATTAATTTTGCATAGTTTTTAAATATTTGCAATTATGCAAGCCAACTAATCAAAATATCCTAAAAATATAAGACTGAATGTGAAAAGTGTTTTGTGTTTTTCATTTAAAAGTGAAAAGGCCAGAAAGGGCATAGAGTTTTTAAAACAATATCCTTTATCATAATGTATCTTGTATTGAATTCCAAACAGAACATACTGTCTGAAAGGCAAAGAATGACTGTCATTGAAACACAGGATTCATCAAGTTATAACGTCAACTTAGTAATGAAAATGCTTTCTTACAGTCTTGTCAATTGACAGGCTGTCATCACATATTAGAAGCTGACAAGTCATTGACGAATTAGATTATTTTAAATATTGTCCAAAGCAATTAATCTTCAAAAACCAGAGTATTGCTCATCAGTAAAATATACCAGTTATTGACTTTATAATCATTTTAAAGAAAAAAGTATTTAGATGAACTTCTGGTTTTCTAAGTAGACATTAAATTGTTTTAAAGAGTTTAAACGCTAATAAATGTGAAATTAAACACATATGTATTGAAGAATATGTACACCGATGATAGGAGAAATAAAATATAAAGCTTAATTTAAAAGTAAATTAACTCTGTTCTTTATAAAACATTTTTAGAAGATAAAAAGTACAAAACATGATTGGATATCTTTAAATTCAATAATTTATTTAGCTGACGTGATAGAAATTATGGTGAAACAATCTAAATAGTGGACTAATAAAACTTTCATTGTACTGGAAATTTCCTTCACCATTTTGATATTGTATTTCCTATTATGATCACTTTCTTCATTTAGTCCACCACTTAGTTATGGTGGAACATATCTTCCAGTAGCCTCTTAAGACGAAATTTGTACATAGTAAATTGTTGATAACATACATGTTTAAAAATACCTATTTCATCATTACACTTGGTAAAGGGTAAATCTAAGTCAAAATAATCTTCCCTTAGAATTCTGAAGGCATAACTCTGTTGTCTACTAGGTTCCACCTTTGTTACTGACTGATGCTATTCTGATTTCTGATATTCTGTTTATGGTCTTATTTTTTCCCCAAATGAAGGATTTTGTGATTTTCATCTCTGTATTTCTTGGTCTGAGTTTTCATGATCAATGCATTGGTGTGGATCTTCTGTTTGTATTTGTGTCTATGTGTGTACACGTGCACATGCACAAGTGGTTCTTTTTAGTCTGGAGATTAGGTCTCTAGTTGTGGGAATATCTTTTTTTTCTCTTCGATAATTTCCTCCCTTTCATATTTTAAGCTCTTATTGAAGAATTCTAATATGTAGATATTAAGCCTGCCAAATAATATTCTATAGTATTTTTACTATTTTTAAAAATCAGGTTTATCTTGATATAATTTACATACAGTCAAATTCACCCTTTTTATGTGCACAGATCTATGAGTTTTTAAAAATGCATAAAGTTGTGAGATCACCACTATAATAAAAATATGGAGTAATCGTATATCCGAAAAAGTTTCCTTATTACCCTTTGTAGTCAGACATCTCTTTCCACCCAAGTCTCTGGCAACTAATAATTTATTTTATGATTCTATAGATATGCCTATTCTGAACATTTACTATAAACGAAATCACACAGTACATTGCCTTTTATGCCCAGTTTTTTTCACTTAGAATAATGTTTTTATAAATCATTGGTATTGTTACACATTCTATAGTTCATATCTATGTTTCCTGAATAAAATTTCCTTCTATAAATATAACAAAATGTTTTATTCATTAGCCAGATGATGGATATTTTGATTGTTTCCAGCTGAGAGAAATTATAAACAAAGTTGCTACAAACATTTTTATTGAGGCTTTCTGTAGACATGTGTTTTTATTTCTCTTGGGTAAGTAACTAGGAGTGGAATTGCTGGTCTTATGGTAAGTTTATGTTAAATTTATAAGAAACTGACAAATGATTTTCTAAAGCGTAATTGTACAAATTTGCATCCTCAGCAACAGTGTATGAAGTCCCCATACTTAATCCACATATTTGTCAGCCTATAGTATTTTCAGTTTTTTTCTTACTTTTTATTTTATTTCATTTATTTCAGTTTATTTTATTTCATTTATTTCACTTTACTTTCAGTCATTTTAATGAGTATGTAGTAGTTTCACACTATGGTTTTAATTTTCATTTATCTGATGATTAACGATGTTGAATATCTTTGCATTTATTCTCCAAGCTTATTTGCAATCCTTATGTCTTTTTTGGTGAATTGTCTGTTCAAAGAATTTGCCCCTCTGAAAATGGAATCATTTGTTTTCTCATTATTGAGTTTTGAGGTTTCTTTATGTGTTGTGGAAGTTAGACCTCTGCCATATATGTATTTTGCAAAATTTTCTCTTAGTTTAAGAATCGTATCCATATTTTTGAACAATACTTTAGATGTTTCTATATTTTCATGATATCCAATTATATATACACAAAATTTTGTATGATTTTATAATTTGTCTCTTATCTAAGAAGTCTTTGCTTATTCCAAGATCGTAAAGATATTCTCCTGTGTTTCTTTCAGAAATTTTTGGCTTTCTATTTAGGTCTATAATCTTTTCCAGTTAATTGTTGATATTTTTAATTATAAGCTTTGATATCATTGATTTTTTTCACTATTGCCATCCTCTTCTCAATTTCATTGATTTCACTCTAAGTATTGCTTTATTTGAGCCCCGCTATAATATTATGATTTATAATAAAAAATACATTTGGTGTTTATTACCATTTCTGGCACAGAGCTCCCAGAATACTTGGAATTTCCTAAATAAGGATAGCAACAAAGGAGTCTCCTGTTATGTTAACAAGGTGACTCTTGGGCTCCACCTAAGAATGGGGGCTGGTTGCCAGGGGAGACAGCCATGTGATTACAGGGTAGAAACTTTCAGTCCCACCCTCCAGAACTTCAAGAAAATGAGAGGGACTGGAGATTGAATCAATCTTTAATGGCTAGTGATTTAATCAATAATACCTATATAATAAATCCTCCATAATAAAACTCAAAGAAGACAGGGTTAAGAGAGCTTTTGGATCGGTGATCTCATGGAGATTGGGGGTCAATGTCATGCTTGGAGAGATCATGGAACTTCTGCACCCTTTTCTCATACTTCACCCTATGCCCTATACATCTCTTCTATCTGTTCTAGTTAGTAAAATGTTTTTCTGACTTCTGCGAACCCCTCTAGCAAATTAATCAAACTAAGAAAGGGGTCATTCTGTTAAAGAGAAAACCACAGGCCCAAATAGTGTCACTTATATTAAAAGCCAATGATAGCAAACCTAGATTTAATACCTGATCTCATTACAGTTTTAACTTCTCCTAGAAACATAATTTTAATCAACTTGTCTGGAATTTCCTGGTCAAGTACCAGTAAGGTAATTAGTCACTTGGGCCCTCTCCATCCCGCATAGAAAGAAAAAAAGTCTATGCTCCAAAACAACCTTTTTTTTCTTAAATTTTGTTACTAGCTCCATCCTTCTTGTAAAAACTTTCCATTTTGTACAACCCCTGTAGCACCCTTCTAGTTGCTAGATGGATGTTGCCTGATTTATGAATAGCTTAATAAGATCAATTACATCGCCAAATTTACTTGTTTGAATTTCATTTTTTAACATTTCCAATCTATAGCCAGTTTGTCAATAGCACAGGTGATAACCTGGGTTTGAGATTGGTGTCTGAACTGTGTGTGTGGATCGGGAGCAGACTCGTAGAACTGAAACTTTAACCTGTAGGGTCTGATGCTATCTTTAGGTCAGAGTGTCAAAATCAAGTTGAATTCTCAGACTCCTTGCTGGTATCCAAGAATTACTTATTGGTGTGGGGGGAATCTCCCCTCCCCCAGGCATATACATTGGAATAGAGCCCCAGAACCAAAAGTCCTGCATATTTTTATATATTGTTTTTACTTTTACTCAATTCAAATATTTTCTAAAATAACCTTAATTTTGTATTTGAATTGTGGGTTATGTAGAAATGTGTTGTTTAGTTTCCAAATATTTGGACATTTCAAGATATCTTTCTGTTACTGATTTACACTTTAATTCAATGGGGTTGAGAGAAAATTATTTGCAT
The DNA here is from genome assembly GCF_902729225.1 of Pteropus medius. NCBI lineage: Eukaryota > Metazoa > Chordata > Mammalia > Chiroptera > Pteropodidae > Pteropus > Pteropus medius. Next base: position 11,947,250 of record NW_024344240.1, on the reverse strand, counting down.
AATTTTAGTTATTTTAACTTTGTCAGGTTTATTTTTATAGTACAGATATGGCCTATCTTATAAGTAGACCATTTTAGTATATTTGGATTGAATATGTATTTCACTTTTCTTAGGTGAGTGTTTTGTAAATATCATTACAAAGTTGATAATGTTTCAGTATTACATAGCTTTATTATTTTCTATCTATTTCTTCTAGTAATTTCTCAGAGAGGCACGTTGAAGTCTCCAACTATAATTGCAGGACTATTTCTTCTTTTAGGCTACCAGTTTTCACCTTAAGAATTTTGAAGACTTGTTAGAGACCAATACATTTAAGGTCATCATGCCTTTTGGGTGAATTATTCTCAATAACATAAGTAATGTCTCTCTATTCCTTATAGTATTTATTGTTCTATCTTCTTAATATAATCATTCTAGATATATTATTCAACAAATATATGGCATATTTTGAATTAGAATAAGTAAAAAAGCTGTTGCAGTCCAGAAAGGGAAGGTGGATATGAATGGACAAATATTGAGGGGATCAGTATAATAGTTACCAAGGGTCCATGGTGGAATAGCATGAAATCATGAAGTCAGCCTCAAGCAGTAAGTTTTTAGAGCCAAGTAATGAGCATTTAAAGATATTTTTGAAAATTATTATCTATGATACATTACATAGCATATAATATTAATTATATATAATTTAAATAAATAATTATTTTATAGCAATATAGAGAATGGATTTAATTATCAGAATGTTTTGTCCAAACATCATCTTAATATATGTTTAGTGGTGGTCTTCAATTATACTAGGTATATTTTTACCCTCTGTTCAGACAACACAAAGACAAATTCTGAAAAAAAATATTTTTGCTAGTTAAACATGGTTACAAATTTTAAATATTTAAGAATTCCTTGAATAAAATTCATAAAGATTAGTTTTATAAAATCCTCATTATACAGAAGCAACTTCAGTGTATTGTTCTCTTAGCTTATTTAAAGTAGTGAAAAGAAGTCGAGACAAAAACAAATAGTACTTATAAATGTTGTAAGGAGTATAATAACCTTCTTTTAGACTGAGGAGCCAAAGATTTGTGGAGTTGTTTTTTTGTGCAAATTATTTAAAGTAAGTCATTGGAAAAGCGCTATATTAAAATATTGTAATAAAGAACCCAAACAAAATTCCTTTGCTGGAAGGTTTAAAAAAGTTCTTAAACATTAAACAGTAGATGCTCTTGATTTTTTTTATTAGTTTCAAGTATATAGTTCATTAGTTAGACATTTATATAATTTATAAAGTTACTCCCCTAATTGCTCCTTCTCTCCTCTGGTTTTCTACCTAGCCAATATATTAATGCTAACTGCATTTTATATGCTGTGCTCCCCATCCCCATAACCATCTATCAACTGCTCATTTGTACTTCTTTAACTCTTCACCTGATTCACCCACACCTGCAACATTCTTTCCTCTCTGCTCATCACCAAATTGTCTTCTATATTTGTGAGTAAGTTTTTGATTAGTTTGTTTTTTTTTGTTCCTTAGATTCCACATATAAGTGAAATCATATGATATTTTTCTTTGTCTAACTTATTTCACTCAGCATAATAAACTCTAGGTTCATCATTGTCACTGCAAATGGTAGGATTTCATTTTGTTAATGGCTGAGTAATATTCCATTGTATATATGAACCATAATTTCTTTATCCAATTGTCTGTTGATGGACATTTAGGTTGCTTCCATATCTTGGCTATTGTAAATTGTGCTGCCATGAATATTGGAGTGTATAGATCTTTACAAATTATTGTTTTGCTTTTCTTTGGATAAATACCCAGAAGTGCAATTGCTGAGTCAAAAGGTATATCCATTTTTAATTTTTTGAGATACCTCCACTGTTTTCCATAGTGGCTGTACCAGTTTGCATTCCCACCAATGTATGAGGGTTCCCTTTTCTCCGTATTCTCGCCAACACTTGTTGTTTTTTGATTTATTGATGATAGCCATTCTGACAAGTGTGAGGTAACATCTCGTTGTGGTTTTAATTTACATTTCTCTGATAGCAACCTTGAGCATCTTTTCATATGTCTATTAGCCATCTGTATTTCCTCTTTGGAGAAGTATCTGTTCAGGTCTTCTGCCCATTTTTTAATTGGATTGTTTGGTTTTTGTTAAGTTGTATGAATTCTTTATATATTTTTGGATATTAACCTCTTATCAGATGTATCATTAGCAAATATCTTCTTTCAATCAGTCAGTTGTCTTTTTGTTTTGTCGATGGTTTCCTGTGCTGTCAAAACTTTTTAGTTTAATGTAGTCCCATTTTTTTTTTCTTTTGTTCCCCTTGCTTGGGGAGATATATCCGAAAAGAAATTGTTAGCAATATCAGAGAGTTTACTGCCTATGTTACCTTCTAACAGTTTTATGGTTTCGAGTAAGTCTTTAATCCATTTTGAATCTATTCTTATATATGGCATAAGAAGGTGGTCTAACTTCTTTTTTTAGCATCTATCTGTCCAATTTTCCCAACACCATTTATTGAAGAATCTGTCTTTACCTCATTGTATATTCTTACCTCCTTTGTCATGTATTAAGTGAGTGTGTAGGCGTGGATTGATTTTGGGACTCTCTATTCTGTACCATTGATCAATGTATCTGTTTTATGATACCATGCTATTGCCAATACCATGCTATTTTGATTACTGTAGCCTTGCAGTATAGTTTGGTATCAGGTAGTGTGATACCTCCAACTTTGTTCTTCTTTCTCAAGATTGCCATGGCTATTTGGGGTCTTTTATGGTTCCGTATAAATTTTAGAGTTATTCATTCTAGCTCTCTGAAAAACGCCCATAGAATTTTGATAGGGATTACATTGAACCTATAGATAGCTTTGGGTAGTATGGTCATTTTACTGATATCGATTCCTCCTACTCATAAATACAGTACATGCTTCCATTTATTTGTATCTTCTTCAATTTATTTTTTCAATGACAATTTTCTGAGAATAGGTCTTTTACCTCCTTGGTTGATTTGATTCCTTGGTATTTTATAGTTTTCAATGCAATTGTAAATAGGATTGTTTTCTTAATTTCTCTTTCCGAAAGTTCATCATTGGTGTATAAAAATGCCACTGACTTCTGAATATTTGTTTTGTAATCTGCTACTTTACTGAATTCATTGATCTGTTTTAACAGTTTTTTGGTGGAATCTTTAGGGTACTCTCTATATATTATCATATCATTAGCAAATAACAAGAAATTTACTTCTTCTTTCCAATTCAGATACCTTTTATTTCTCTTTCTTGTCTTACTGCTATGGCTAAGACTTCCAATACAATGTTGAAGAAGAGTGGTGAAAGTGGGCAGGATTGTCTTGTACCTGATCTTAAGAGAAAAGCTTTTAGCTTTTCTCCATTGAGTATAATGTAGGTTTGTTATATATGGCCTTTACTATGTTGAGATATGTTCCCTCTATTCCCACTTTGCTGAGAATTTTATCATAAATGGATGCTGGATTTTGTCGAATGCTTTTTCTGCATCTATTGATACAATCACATGGTTTTATCTTTCGATTTGTTAATGTGGTGTATCACATTAATTGATTTACAGATATCGTACCAACCTTGCATCCCAGGAATAAATCAAACTTGATCACGGTGCATATTTTAATGATTTGCTGAATTCTGTTTGCTAATATTTTTTTGAGGGCTTTTGCACCAATGTTCATAAGAGATATCGGCCTATAGTTTTATTTTTTTGTAGTGTCTTTTTGTAGTGTCTTTTGGAATCAAGGTAATGGTAATCTCATAAAAAGAGTCGGGGGGCTTTCCCTCTTCTTGAATTTTTTAGAATAGTTTGAGAAGGATAGGTAATAACTTTTCTTTGAATGTTTGGTAAAATTCACCTATGAAGCCATCTGGTCCAGGACTTTGTTTGTTGGGAGGTTTTTGATTCCTGATTCTATTTCATTGGTGGTAATCGATCAGTTCAGATTTTCTGTTTCTTCTTGACTCGGTCTTAAGAGATCGTATGTTTCTATGAATGTGTCTATTTCTTCCAGATTGTCCAATTTGTTGTCATATAATTGCTCATAGTATTTTCTTATGATCCTTTGTATTTCTGTTGAGTTCATAGTTATTTCTTCTTTTTCATTTCTGACTATTTATTTGAGTCCTTTCTCTTTTTTCCTTGATGAGTCTAGCAAAGGGTCTATCAGTTTTGTTTATCCTAATGGAACCAGCTCTTGGTTTCATTAATCTTCTGTATTGTTTTTCTAGACTCTATTTCATTTATTTTGGCTCTGAACTTTATTATTTCCTTCCTTCTATTCATTTTAGGCTTTATATGCTGTTCTTTTTTCTAGTTCTTTTACATGTAATTTAGATTGTTTATTTGAGTTTTTTTCTTGTTTCTTGAGGAAGGCCTGTATTGCTATGAATTTCCCTCTTAGAACTGCTTTCACTGTGTCCCATAGATTTTGAGTTATTGTGTTTTCATTTTCATTTGAAAATGGTATCTTTCAATTTCCTCCTATATCTCATTGATAACCCATTCATTGTTTAGTAGCATGTTATTTAGCCTCTGTGTGTTTGTGCATTTTTCAGTTTTTTTCTTATAGTTGATTTCTAGGTTCATACCATTGTGATCAGAGAAGATGGTAGATATGATTTCAATCTTCTTAAATTTATTGAGACTAGTTTTGTGTCCTAACAAGTGATCTATCCTAGAAAATGTTCCATGTGCACTTGAGAAGAATGTATACATTTTGCTGTTTTGGAGTAAAATGCTCTGAAAATATCTATTAAATCCATCTGGTCTAGTGTGTCTTTTAGGCTCATTGTTTCCTTGTTAATTCTTTGCCTGTGAGATCTGTCTATTGGTGTTAATGGGGTGTTAAATTTTCCTATGTGTGTATTACTGTTGATCTCTCCCTTTATGTCAGTCAATAATTGCTGTATGTAGGTGCTTCTGTGTTGGGTCCATATGTGTTTACTAGGATGATGTCCTCTTGATTTATCGGTCCCTTTATCATTATGTAATGCCCTTCTTTGTATCTTATTATAGTCTTACTTTAAAGTCTATTTTTTCTGATATAAGTATCACTACACTGGTGTTTTTCAAATTTCCATTTGTGTGAAATATCTTTTCCCATCCCTTTACTTTCAGTCTGTGAACACCATTTGATCTGAAGTGGGTCTTTTGTAGACAGTATATGCATGGGTCTTGTTTTCTTATCCTTTCGCCGCCCCATGTCTTTTGATTGGAGCATTTAATCCATTTACATTTAAAGTGATTACTGATAGGTACATAGTTATTGCCATTTTATTATTTGTATTTGTTATTTCCATTTTATTTTTTACCCCTTCTCTTTTTACACAAGTCCCTTTAACCTTTCTTGTAATACTAGATTGTTGGTGATGAATTCCTTAAGCTTTTTCCTGTCTGGGAAGGTCTTTATCTCACCTTCCTTTTTAATCGAAAGTCTTGTTGGTTGAATATCCATGATAGATACTTGTTTTTTGTAACTGAATATTTCTTGTCAGTCCTTTCTGGTCTTCAACGTTTCCATTGAAAAATCAGCAGACATTCTTATGGAGGTACCCTTGTAAGTAACTTGCTGCCTTTCTCTTGCTGCTTCTAAGAGTCTCTCTTTGTCTTTGATCTTTGGCATTTTAATTATGATGTTTTCTTGGTGTAGGTCTGTTTGAATTCCTCTTGTTTGGAACAATTTCTGCTTCTTGAACTTGTACATCTAATTCCCTTGCCAGGTTAGGGAAATTTTCTGTCATTATTTCTTCAAATAGATTCTCAATCCCTTGCTCTCTCTCTTCTCCTCCAGGTTCTCCTGTGATCTGGATATTGTGACGCTTCATGTTGTGCCAGAGGTCTCTTAAACTATTCTCATTTTTTAAAATTCTTTTTTCTTTATGTTGTTCTGATTGGGTGTATTTTGCTACCTTGTCTTCCAATTTGATTATTTGATATTCTGATTCATCCAATGTACTGTTGAATTCTTCTTGTGTATTCTTCATTTCAGTTATTGTATTCTTTATTTCTGTCTGGTTCTTTTTTATGGTTTCCATGTCCTTTTTTATCTGTACTATCTCTCTGTTGAGGCTTTCATTGTGCTCATCCATTCTCCCCCTAAGTTTGCTGAGCATCCTTATAACCATTATTTTGAACTATGTCTCTGGTAGGTTGCTTGCCTCCATTTCATTTAGCTTATTTTCTGGAGTTTTCTCCTGTTGTTTCATTTGTGTCATGTTTCTTTGTTTTCTCATTTTATTAGACTCTCTGTATTCGTTTCTGTGTGTCAGAAATATTTGTTCCATCTCTCTGCCTTGGCCAGATAGCCTAATGTGGAAGGTGTCCTGTGTGGCCTAGTGGCACATTTTCCTTGATTCTCTATGCTGGGGACTCTGGACATGATCTTCGTGTGGATTGTGTGTGATCTTCTGTTGTTGTCAAGCCTTTATTGTTGTTAATACCTCAGTGGATGGGATTGATGCTCAAGCTGACTAATTGTGGGAACTGGCTATATCCACGGAGTAAGAGTTGTTGTATGGGGGCTTACCCCACTGAGTGGGATTTGCAACCACCCTTTGTGTATTTGTTGCAACCACCCTTTGTGCGTATCACTACTGGAGCTAGTCAGGAGTTGCTCTGTTGTGGTCTGGTGTCAGCCTCCAGATGCATTGGTTTTGTGGGCCTTTGGGTGGGGCCAAGGTCAGCCAATGCTTTTGATTGCTCAGGGCTACCTGGTGGGAACTTCAAAGCGATCCTCACATGTTCGTTGCCTGTGTTGGATGTATAGGTAAGTGGAAGAGACAACACTGAAGTCAGCGGTCCAGTTATCCCCCATCCCTGACCTAGGGCAATTTAGCAGAGGGACTGGTGCTCCTCAGGTCTGACACTGCCAGTCAGTTGCCCATAAGTCTCTGAAACTAGAAGAGCCTCTAGGTGATATGCATGTTGGGTGGTGCAGGGATCCCAGGAGTTTCCTGGGTCTATTGAGTAAATTTCCCCCTGCCACTGCACTGTCAGTTTACATGCCAACGCTGTCTCCAGCTCCCTGTACAAGTGTCCACTCATAGCAAGGTCAGGCGCCGCCCACCTTAGACCTGAATGCACCACCCCAGGGCAGGGGCAGCTGCCTATCAATGTGCGGCGGGCACTTTGTGTACTGGATGGGGCAGGAGCTCAGGAAGTCAAGGGCCGTCAGGTCAATAGCCTCAATTTTCTGCAATTTCTGTGTCTTCATATTCCTGCAGTAGTCACAGATCACATGGGGATAAGCTGCTATCTGAGGCAGTCCCACAGACCCCTGTGCTCCCTGGACACAATATTGCAATTCTTGCAGGCAGGAGAAGTCTGCCTGCCACTGATATCCATGCAGTGCCCGCCCTGTGCTAGCCAAAGTTTGTTGCCTGTGTGGATTTGGAGATCAGGGGAGGGGAGGGACAGAGCTGTGGCAGTTCACTGTCCATGGGTGGCCTGGACAATTTGTGGACAGGGTGGAGCGGGGTCTCAGAAACACAATAGCAATCACATCAATACAGCCTCAGTCTTGCTGCAACTTTGTTAAGTTTGCGCATTCCCACAGAAGTCTCAGATCGCAGGAGACCAACTAGTGTCTGGGAATGACCCACAGATCCCCAAGATCTGCCCAAGTTTGTGTTAGCAGCAGTGATCTGACTGAAACTATCCCCAAAATACATGCTTACAGCACTGGCTACCAGGTGGGAATGCTTGGCCCTAGATCAGTTCAAGTAGCCATCCAGCAACAAAAGTCCTGGGTAATCTGCAGTTTGGGCAAGGCAAGCTGATCTCCTCAGGCTAGCACTCCCTAATGGCCCTGTGTGTATGTGGGAGGGGTCTGCACAGTCAAGCTTGTGTGGTCTGTAGATGGTTCGGTAGGGGGGTCCAGACTAAGGCACAATTGCGGCTGCTCTTCCAGCCCTCCTTCTTGCACCAGAAAATGCAGACTTTCTCAGTATGAATCCCACGCAGGCCTGTGACCCATCGCTGGTGTCCTGGGTGAGTGTCTGTAGGTCAGAAAGCCTTTGCGCGGGTTCTTCAAAGGGCCATCTAGAGTTTCAGTCTCCTACCATCTCATCCAGATGGCTGGAATCTCTCAGGTTTTTTTTTTACTAGAATTATTATGTTCTAATAACATTTTGCCTGTAAATATGAATAATTGTTCTTTTAGGAACTTTTAAAGTAAAATGCAATAATTTAAGATAACGTATTATATAGTTAAACACATATTAGACATTTTGTATGTTCATTAACTGTTGGAGTTACTGAATCTATATTGTTTTGGAGCATCAGAATATTCTATATTAACAAATCTGAAAGTGACAACATATTTACTTATATCGTTAGAGGCAGAATTATCTGGCAAGTATTTCTGAGCAGTGGTTCACATGATGATTTGGGGCTAACCACAGGAGCAGTAAATGATACTGACACGTATATTGGAAAAGTTCATCTTTTTTCAACTTTCTACCAATTCTTTGATATATAATGGTTCAAATTTCACTTTAGTGCTATTAGTGCCTTTAATGCTTACAGGCCTCAGGTAGTTTTTAGTTTTCATTTTTATAGATAGCAGAAAAGTGAAAACAACTGAATTAATTCTCCAGGGTCGACTAACCAGTAAGTGATAGAGAATAGACTTGAAGCTGGGTCTATCTGACTTCAAAGCTAAAATTAGTTTCTTTTTTACATTTTATTTAAGTTTATGGCTATTTCTATTTATGACTACGATACTAATTCCTATTCAGGTAGTGATAGGAGATTTCCTTACTACAAATCTTTATTTGATTAAAATTGTTAGTCAATTGGAAGACAGTAAGTGAACAACAGAATAAGTTGATTTTAGGCTTGATTACCATCAGGTTTGTTGCTGTCTATTCCCTGTTATTCTTGTGTCACAATGGGCTAATCTCCTATACCACTGAGTCTCAGGTTTCCACATCAATGGGACTCTGGCTAGCTTCGACTCATAAGAGCTCTTAGTAGGAGATTGAAGGGGGCTACAATAGATAATTTTTTTTCATTTTCTTTGTCTCAGGTAATATCTCTGATGTTGGCTGTGTTTCCTTCCTGGCTCCCACAGATCAGACCTGCCTTGATAATAGTTTCCTTCAGATCACACTCAATGGTCCTGGGTCTGGTAGCATGGTCTTCTCTCTTGTCCCTCCCCGTTGGCTTACTGCTATTGCTAATCTCTGGATAGACTCTTGGCATCTTCTTTTCCTTCTCAGGTTTTCCTTTATGTAGGTAACCAATCCCTGGATTTATATTTAGTACTAGTTCATTTTTCTTATTTAACAAAATGGCAAAAAAGTATGATGGTGGTTGCTATTTGGGAAACCCTATCTTAGTTAAGTATGAACCTTGAAAGCAATAATCTTGGAACCTTATTTTCACTGTGGTATTTTCTATCTGTGTGACTACTTGGATGTTAAGTTTTCCTTTCTTGCTCTCTAAAATAGGAGCAATAAAAATGATCACTCAAGGTAGACATAAAGTTTAAAGAATAATGTTTGGTTACAACAACTCACACAGTGTCTCACAGTTAAAAAATGTACTATTTTGGTTGTTCTTATGTTTGTTATTGTCATTATTGTTACTATTATTGAAGTCTTCCAAAAGAATGTGATTTAAGACCTTACTTGCAAGAGTTTTCCAATATGGAGCCTTATTTTATTATCCCAATTTTATAATAGAAGTAAAAAATAAAAACAAAGATTTTCCTAACATATTCCAAATGAATAGTAACTAATCCTCATAGAGCTGCTGTTTTAAGTGCTGAAATGTGGCAGAATATGCCACTCCAAAATATGGCACTTTGGCAGAAGGATTACTTTGAACTAAAGGCACTTATTAAGACAGCAGACACAAGAAGGACACTCTAATCTCCCATCTTCTTCTTGAATATAGGAGATTAAAAACTCCCATCTGGAAGATGTGCTTCTTGTATCAAGAGAAAAAAGGCATTCTTTGATAGGAAGTCAAAGTCGATAGAATTCTGTACAAATAGACCTTGTTAAAATAATTTTTTATTGTCCCTTAGCCTCCTTTTTTATTTTAGTTACTTTTTCACAACTGGTTCTCTTCGTTTAATCTAGTATATAAGAAGTTAGATTTTGCCACTTCATTAGGTCTTCATTTCCTTATGAAGGACCCTGTGTCACATAAAATTTGTATCCTTTTCTCCTGTTAATCTGCCTTATGTCACTTTAATTCTCAGGCCCATCTGAAAAGCCCTAAGAAGATAAAGGTAAAATGTTGCCCCCCCCCTTTAGGCTTTATGAATTTGTTTCATTTAATTATCATTATAATGCTATGAAGGTAGGTACTATTGCTATCATCGCAATTCTTATTTTGCACAGAAGAAAACAGAGACTTAAGATTTTAAATAATTGGCTCAAAGTTATACAGAAGGCAACAGAATGATTTTGGACCCAGGAAGTCTAGGTACAAAATCTGTTCAGCAAGCATGATGTTATATTGCCAAGCCAAGATTTTTAGGGGAAAGAGAAGAGTAAAGACATTCGACGAAGCTCTTTAATCAGTTGCCAAAATAGTCTAATATGATGGCTTAACTCTGTATCAAAAAAAAAAAAAGTATCTTTGACTTCTTTTAGGCAAGTTTAGACTAAA
>NW_024344240.1:11840265-11936591 GCF_902729225.1 Pteropus medius | reverse complement strand
AGTATCTTTGACCTCTTTTAGCCAAGTTTAGACTAAAAATTTTTTTAAATTAAAAAAAAATAAATTAAAGATGTTTAGCAAGAGCTCTCTCTCTCTCTTTCTTAAAAAAAAATATATATATATATATACATTTTTTTCCCCCTTTGAAACCAGGTATTCTAGTTACAAGTTCATTTTAAAGTGAAGTAGTTAAGACATAATAATCAAATTCAGTAGAGAGGTTATCTGGTTTGGATATGGATATAGTCAACACTTTTTCTGTGCCTTGTTATATTAACAAGATAGCCTCAATCTCTAGGAAGTGAACGTATCATCATCCTTTAAATGATACAACAATGTACGTTTTTGTGTCTGCTGGAACATCCTAAAACACAAACTGCTAGAAAAGATAGATTTTTGTCTAATAAATAGCATTAACATTACATCTCATTGAACTTATTTAATAATAACATCTTAATGAGGTTGGAATTTGAAAATACAATTCACAATTATTCCAAAATCATTTTTCCTTTTGCCAAAAAACACTAGTCCGAACTGGAAAAGGGTGGTTTACATCACAGAACCCCAAATTCTATGTAACTATTTTATTGCCATATGTCATTAACAAATACCATTTTCAAAAGAAAATCTATTTCAAATTATCAGCAAATTAGGCTATCTTATAAAAGAATCTTTAATAAATTTTTAAAGATCATATGAATCACAATTTTTTCTCTGAATATTAAATAGAATGTTGTTAAATCCTTTTAAAATTTAAAATTGAAATAGAAGTGTTTCTTTATAATTTATCAAGATATTAAATCTACCTAAATGAAATCATGCGTTTTCCATGCTATTTATTTCAATCTAAGCATAATCAGACTTCAAGGGGAAAAAAAAGTTTAAAATTCAATTAAAGGAAAAGTTCTAGGTGATCAAGATTACACATTTTGAATTAGAAACTTCTCTACTGCAGAATACATTTCAGAAATTCATTTACTTTTCGAACCCCATAGTAATTTTAAATTCACTTTAATAAAGGGAAAGTGAGTAGGAATAGTCTCTCCTTTTGCTTTTATGACTTCAAGAAACAGTTTAGAATGCTTAAATAAAAAAAAAAAAAATGTGGGTTATTTAGGAAAGGTTTTCCAAAGTACATGCTTGAGTATCTGGTAGAATGATCACTGCTTACCAATCAATAAGAAGGGAGTAGTTTGGATAGCTATCCTATTGAAACTGGCATTTGCTTAGAGATAGCTCCAGCAATCTTCATACTTTGGCACAGCACTGAGCCATAATAATTATTTTTACAGTTAACATGTGTTACAGCCACCACCATTTCTTGAACACCTACTTTGTGCCAGGCACAGGGCTAAGACCTTGATATGCATCACTTTATTTAATCATGGTGACAACTCACAAGATGGGTGTGATATCATACCCCTTTTAGTACAGATGAACCCAGGTTTCCTCCAGTTAAGTGTCAGAGTTGGGGTTCAAACCGTGATCCATATGATCTTCAACACTACCAGGTACAGTATCACTAGGCAGCAACTCTATAAATATTGACTTGACAACTGCACATAAGAAGACATTGTCCCTTTCTCTATTGTCATAAGAATGTGGATACTCTTTAGTTATTAATCATAAAAATATCTCTAAGATATCTATATAACTAAAAATAAAGTACAGAAATGCATGTATAGTTTACCACAAATATTTTTGTGTACAAAAGAGAAAAAAAGAACATATTTGAGGACTTGCCTGTATATGCATAAAAAGTCTCTGGGAGTTACATGAGAGACTGGTTACATCAGTTGTTACCAAGGAGGTGGATAAGGAGAGATGTCTCGCCTTTGTCCTTTTGTTTTATGAATTTTGAACTATAAAAATGTATAGCATTAAATATGGGTTTTTTTTTAATTTTTAAGGAAATAGAGGGAAAAGAATACAAGGAGCATAATTAGTAGAAATTCTCCTACAGACAAGTCATAGACTGATCACTTCATTCAAATGTTGTCTCATTCAACTTGCAACTACACTGTATATTTCAATTTCTCTTAATACAGATAACAAGAAATGGGAAAGTTTGAATCAATTTTCTAGGATCAAAAAACCAGTAAGTGGAAAACAGACTTGAATTTGAATCTGTCTACAAGGGTTTTTGTTTGTTTGTTTGTTTGTTTTATTAATTTATTAGATTACAGCTTTGTTTTAATGCATGATTATTATGAACATATTAGCTAAATTTGGTCAGTATTCTGAACTAAATTGTCTTATTTTAAAAATAAATTAAGTAATTGTTATATGTTATATCGAATCAATGGAATAAGTCTGCCAAAAGTCTTAACCAAGATGTCTGGGCATATTTCCCAATAGGAAAGCAACTGGTTGACAAGTGAAGTTAAGATATAATTAGGATATTCCATGGTCTATATAACATGAAACAAGTAAATTATTTTTAACTGGCATGAGAATTTTGGATTAAATATTAACTTAAAAATGGTGTTTAATCCTCATTTTATCTCGATTTCCAAATTTGCTTTCTGTATTAAATAGTTTATCTTTACACTATGTTTGGAGTATGAACTTTTTTCCCAATAAATACATTTTTACCTTCAAAAGACATCTCATTCTACTCTTAACATTCCCCCTTATTTCTTCAGATAAATTTAAGTCTATAATCTGTTTAGCTTAAAAAAAGATAAATTCTAACAAATTTTCTCCAAGATGTAGTTAAGGCAAATCATTAACTTCTAAACTTAGTTAATGTATTTGTATGTGTGTGTACCATTTTCAGTTTCTCTTCTAAATAATCAAAAATGAAACATTTTTTAAATGTTATTATTAGTTTCAAATATACAGTACATTGGTTAGACCTCTATATAGTTTAGAAAATGATCCCTCTAAGTGCTTTTTCTCTCCTCTGACATTTTTATTATCATTTTAATGAAGAGGAGAAGGATAGAGGAAAGGTAGAGAAAGACAGAGAGACTCTATCTTTAGTTTCCATTATCCAATATTTAATCAACTTTGGGCACATTATTATAAATGTTTTTTTCCATGGGAAAACAAAAGTTTTTGCTTACAAGGACTTTTGCAGGCAAGAGAAACTTTTAAAAATGTGCCTTATTTGTTAAATAATTAATGTGTCTCTTTCTCTTTCTCTCTGTGAAACATTGATGGAAATAAAAGAATCAGGTTCTTTCAAATCCATGAATATTAGTTAGAGAAGCAAAGTTTATGATTTTTTTCTTAAGTATTCTTTGATTGAGAGGAATCATTCACAGTATTGCATTTTTTTTTAATTTTTCTTAAGAAAAAAACAACTTAACAGAGGCTATGATATAATGACATTCAATACAATCTTATTTTTAAATATAAGGCGGACTATAAACAGTAAGAAAATAGTTTTTTGAAAGAGATAGTGATTTCTTTGTAATACACTCCAGATATTCGATTGAAGTTTATAGGTCATTTGATCTTCATTTTTATTTGACAATCTCAAACTTCTTTCAATCTATCTCTACATTGTGTCTCACTAATCTCAGTTTCTTTTCTTCAATTACTTCTCATGTACCTGGTTAACATTAAACAAGAATTTTTCCTCAAACATTCAGATTGAGAAATGAGTGAAACTATTTCTTTCTTTCTCTATTAAATTGGTTTATTTTTTAATCCCTGTATTAATATCACATTCTCTTACTCTAATTTTAAAACAAATCTTGGTACATAAAAGAGCAAGGACTTTTTATTATTTAATTAGCTCTTTAATGCCTGCATCATCTGTAATTATGATCACACTTTTGTTCTTGATATTTATTTTTCATAATTAAATTTGCCAGAGTTATGGCAAATTGATATTTTTTAAAGAAGTGATATTTTTCCTTTTTATTTGTCTTCCTTATTTTATTATTTTTATTTTATTAATTTCCACAGTTAGGTTTTCATTTCCTTCCTTTTACATGTTTATTTTATGCTTGCTTTCAAACTTTTTAAATTGGTCAATTAGCTTGTTATATATCAGCCTCATTCTCTTCCAATGTTAATTTTAAAGTCACTTTCCTGTGAAATAGTATTAGATGCAACCCACAAGATACTTGTAGCATTTTCATTAAATTTTCACTTAAAGTATTTACTAATTTTCATTATGCTTTCTTCTTTGACTTATGGATTGCTTAGATGTAAAAATTTTCAAACATATAGTGATACTCATAGTTATTGTACATTTCTAACTCACATAGCAATTCGCAAACATTTTGTGTACTCTTTCACAATCTTTTGAAATTTGTTGTAACTTATTTTGTGGCCAGCATATAATCATTTTTTATAAATATGTTTTGTGTGTGCTGGGAAAATGAAATTTTTCAGTTATTGGGGGTGGGATTCTAAATATGTTCCTTAGGCCTTGTTTTTATTAAGTTAATCAAACCTTTTGTAGCATTACTAAAGTTTTTTCTTTCTGCTATTATGAAGTTTTCTTTCATCTCTTACTGATCCAGATTATTATTTAATTGTCATTAGTCTATATCTCCTTATATCCATCTAAATTTTTGGTTTTTTAAAAGCAAATTTAACTTTATCTTTCTGGAGGGCTAAACATTTCATCATCATAACATGTTTCTCTTTAATTGTTTTTAAATTGGAATTGCTTTAACAAAACTAAAATATAACACACATACAGAAAAATGAATACATAGCTTGATGAGTTATCACAAAACGAACACACACACCCCTGTAACTCTTTTCTAGATCTGGTAACAGAGCATTGTCAGGATCAAAAGCCACCCTCACACTCCCTAAACAGTTACTACCCATCCCTCTTCTGAAAGGTAATCATCATCATATCATTGATTGGTTTTGCTGTTTTGTGTGTGTGTGTGTGTGTGTTTTTTAACTCTTTATACATGGATTCTTTTGTGTCTGGCTTCTTCGTTCATTATTATATTTGTGAGGTTTATTTATTTATTCTCCTGTTGATGAACATTTCAGTTGTTCCCAGTTTTAAGCTATCATGAATAATGCCGTCACGAACATTGTAACACTGCTGTTGGTGACCATATGTACACATTTCTGTCGGGGGTTTACTTACAAGAAGACTTGCTGAGACTTTCTCTCTCTCTCTCTCTCTCTCTCTCTCTCCTCTCTCTCTCTCTCTCTCTCCTCTCTCTCTACTCTCTCTGTCTCACTCTCTGTCTCTCTCTTTTCTTTCCTCCCCTTTTTTTGGGGGGAGGGGCTTAAATTCTAAATTGCCTTACATTATCTACTGAAATATATCCTCTATCCATCTTTTAACTTTGTGTGTATTTTCTATATTGCGATGCTCAAGTTTTCTGTGCTCTTTATGTGAGGTATGCCTCTTCTAAATAGTATATTATTGGGTTTCTTTTTTAACAGAGTCTGACAACACTTTCTTTAACAATAAAGAACTTGGGCTGTTCACATTTAATCTAATTATTGCTATATTTGTATTTCAGTCTACTATCTTATTTTGTACTTTATAGATTTCTTGCTTGAATACTTTTTTTTGCAATTCTTTTTTACCTTTTTATTGAATTTGTATATTAATTTTTATCAATATAATACTAAAATGTTTATATATTGACCTAAATACAAAACGGATATTTTGAAAGTTTACAAAATTGTCAACAGTGGTTAACTAGAATAGAACTGGGTTGAAAGGTAAAGAGAAACTTTTGGTGTGATTTTTTTTTTCTAACAATGTGTATATATTTTTATACTGACTCTTTTAAACCAAAACTGCAGTAATTCTGATAAAAGATAATTCCAAAAATGCATACAAAAATAAGTAGAAAATTTTTCTTCTTCTAATACTTTAGACTATTTATACAGCTTTCCCCATTATCCACTTATTCCTAGGCCTAATTGCATAAATGTAATTTACGTAGCAAAAACATTCACAGAAAAATCATTTAATCTTACAATATGCTTCCCAGAATAGCTCTGAGAATTTTCTATGAAAAGCGATTTCCTTGAGTTCTGGCATAGGGTCTTCAGAATAGATCTGGCCTTAGCATGACCCATTGTTTTCATTGAGTAAATGATGAGCTCATAGTAAATGTGATGTGGGGGAAAAGATTAGTGAAAAGATTACTAAAGGATATATATATATATATTTTTTTTGAGCTTTTTAAGTCTTGGTTATCACTTGGATCTCAGTGTCCTCACCTGGAAATAAAAGCAGCAGTCAAAAGTTAGATAATTTTTGTCCCCCTATTAGTCATAAAAACATAACAGTGGAAAGCAGGCAGTCCAATCCTGCTTTCAGATCTGCCTCTTTCTACTTATGTGATTTTGGTAGTTGCCTAATTTCTCTGGAATGTATTTCTCTTTAACAAAACCTGGGTCATCTCACAGAGTAAACAGTAAGGCATTTGAGAGGAACCTGAGTAAGTTCTTTCCTACAGTAAAGAGCCAATTATTCATTTTCATCTTTCTAGCAAATAGCAGGCATGTGAAAATTATTTATTTTTACCTCTTACTGACAACTGAAATTACATTATATGGAAGTTCCAAGGTAGTGCTTTGGAACATTGATGTAATATTTCATTGTCTAAACTTTAATGCATAAGTGCTCCCCTCCCCTCACATTAATAAAATATAAAATATTAATGTATTAATATTTTCATGAAAGATATGAATCCTTAGACATCCATGGCTCTATATTAATAACTTTAAGAAGTTTACATTTAAACAGTGGTATGATCTTATAAACAGTGTATAAACAGTTTATTGGCAAAAGCAATATGAAGAATCAGAAAAAGAAAACCAAGTAGAAAATTGAATATAAAATTATTACCATCTTCACAGCTATTTCACTGTGTCATTTCTTATTTTATATTGTAATATCACAACTGTAATAAATTTTATTGTAAAGCAGTCAATATTAGATTTGAAGGTCACTTTGGTAATTGGAAGTAAGAGTCTCCCAAAGTGAAGGCAATTGGAAAGCACAATATTTTATTTTCATGAATACAATGATTTAGTTCTTTGACCTCTAGTTGGTTAAGCATGATATATAGTAGACATTTCACTTCTGATATATGTCTGTGAAACCCTGACAAGAATTAAAGGCAAAGAGCAGATTTAAACTGCTGTCATTCTTCACTGGACTTTAATAATCTCTAAAGTTACTTCAAGGTAGTTTAGAAAGAGAAAAAAACACAAGAGAAAAGGGAAGAAAGAAAAAAGAAAAATGGATGGAAAATCAGAAAGAGAGAAAAGAAAAGAAGAAAGGAGAAAGAGAAGGAAACAAGAATGGAAAGGGGGAAAAAAACAGTTGATTTGCTTATTTTCCTTTCTGCACAAATGGCATCCTAAAGAAAAAAAAAATATTTTGAAGGGCCTTTAATGTAAACATGAACAGCTGTTTTAGACATTATAACATGCGCATGTTTGAAGGACACATCATGAAAAAAAAAATCATGCTGAAATGTCAATTTTATAGCTCTTAGAGAGCAGTCCCAGGGTTTAGAAGTTAAAAGTAAGTTAACTCCTCGCTTCTTTGAACATTAAACTGTCAGCATGGAAGTAAGTTTAAAACTTATGACGGTCTGAAAATGTGGTGCTAAATGATGTCTGAAGACCTATTTAACCCACCTGAGATGTAAACCAGGAACTATTACACTCTGCAGTCCAGTATATATTCAAGTACCTTATAGTAGTGCACAAGTTATTAAAGAGGTAAACAATAAAGCTGAATAGTATCTTTTTATCCTAAGTGTAATGATGTTAGCTATTTTCAGTACCTATTTAGGAATCGCATGAATGTATAAAATGAATACTTGCTTGAAAAAGATTGCCTCAAATTTTTTATAGTAATGCAGGACTGAAAATTGTTTAACAAATTGACCAATAACCAATTTTTCCTTTGTTTAGAGCTTTACAATGATTTGAAGCGAAAACACATTGTAAACATAGTTACATGTAGGTGGTAAACACTTCAGCTAAGCCTTTTGGATAAATTATTCAATGTGTTAATAAAATATAATTTAAAATGTTTTCCTTGAATAAAGTAGATATAGAAATTAAATGTATAATATCTTTTAAATAATATATAGGAAATATGGTCATCTTTTGCAGTTAAATTATAACATTACATTACTTATTCAATATTGTTATGTAAAAGAAGTATACATTTAAAAAGCTTCACTAGGATATTTATCAATTATTTTAAAATAACATATCAGCTAGATATATTTGGTTCACATTTGAAAACATGGAAATAGGCTAAATCCAAATTTACATAAGTTGAAATAAATGGCAAAATAAGTCTAATCCTTTCTGAATAAGAAAACATTGTTATGAAATATCCTTTTCCAAAATGTCCCTCTTTACAGGCTTTTAAATTCAAATGAGAAAAACAATAACCATTTTTGTTCCACAAAACACTGTTAAAATATGTTTTTTAAAAGGCTTACACAAAAAGATTTGGTCACCAGAGTCCTAATCTAGTGGAAGATCCTATGAGCATATTAACTATTATGGGATCAAATAAGGGAAGGCTACGACTTGTTTTTCATTGAGCTTACAATCAACCTGTGAAGAAGAGATGACGGAAGTAAGAAAAAGATAATAAAAGATTTTGTAGCATTTGGTGCCTAAATATGTGATACAGATAATACATGCTATAAAATGTGAGAAGAGAAAAGAGTAGTCTAGGCCTCAATGATGTGACCTGAGTTGAACTTGAAGAATAAATAAGATTGGCTGGTTATCTCCTGCAGGATAGACCAGAAATTAACTTATAATTTCACCTGGTTCTGGAGAATATTACTAAGTAGTAAAAGTGCAGAAAGAACCTCAGTGACATCTGAGCTTTGATTTGGTACCAGTCCCTTTGTTTTCTCATGTAAGCAGGTGAATCAAGTGGCAGCAGTACTGCTTTCAGTCTACTTGCTCCTGTGTCCTCTTTAAGGTGCTCTGACCCTCAAGACAGAATGATACTGGTCAAACGTCTATTCATATCTATCTGTTTTCACCCAGGGTTTACAACAGAACCGTGGATGTCTTTTGATGCAGTCCTGGAAATTGGATTATGCATTATCGCTTCCCTATTCCAAATGTAGTACATTGATCAGCAGCTTTAGCATCATTTGGGATTTTGTCAAAGATACATATCTCAGCCTTTCCCAGCATGTGATGAATCAGAATATGTATTTTAACATGATCTGGAGCTGATTCTGTATAAACATCAAAGTTTATATTGCATCAGATACTTTACTGGATAGTGCAGATTGTCTGTAGTGAGAAATGGTGATTTGGTGCTAAGAGTGGCTGTGGCAACACTTTCAAATTCTATATTTCCAACTGATAAATAATCATCAAAGTAACTGTCTCTATGTTTTAATCTACCTGAAGTTAGAAAATACTATTCCTACCTAGTAGAACATATCCAATATTAATTTCAAGTGATATTCTCTCCCATTCTCTCCTTTGATGGTGTTGTCATCATCCATGATAATTATAATCATTATCATCATTTTAATCACAGCATTTAATAATGAATTATGTTTTCCTTTATCAGAGTACTTGTAGAACATACAGCTTTTGCTCTAAGAATTGGTCATTTTGCATCTGTTATGATCTCTAACCATGCCCAAATACCAATAAATATAATAATTTCTGTTTATCATTTTCTTTATGCTATTATTGTTCTTCATTCTTCTCCATACTTCTTGTAACTCACTTTGAGTTCATATTATTGAGGACCTGTAAAACTAAATGAACTGGTTGAATTAAGATATATCTTCAGATTATGTAATTGTGTGCAGAGGTGATGACTGGCTTTATCTGATTCTTTGATATTAGTTTCATCACAGATCTTTGAGGTCCTCTCTTTTGCTGATATAAGTTTTATCATATTTGTTATTTCCTCATTCTTCTACAGTCTTATCGCCATTCTCATTCTCTTACTTTCCCCATGCCACGTTTCCCATTTAAAATTATTATCTTCTAATACATCACTTAACTTTAAAGTCCATCATGGCTGAATAATTAGTTCTCCCCAAGAGTAATTTTATGTTGTGAAATACCCTTGTTTTCTAGATAAGTGTTATTTTATGAATATTAAATGTAAATGCCAGACATATTAATGCTAATGATTTCATGGACCAGGAGATTTATTAGCAGGAAAAAAGTAGTAAAGCTCAGTTATACAAGGTAATCAAATAAAAAAGACAGGGTCAACAGTTAGGAGCGAGGATCCCAGTATGGAAGAAAAGCCTATGAATTAGCTACAACTGAAATAATTATGTTTTAATAGGTAGGATCTGAAAAACCATCAAGATGTTAAGAAGTCTATAAACCTATAAAAGAATATTTTTATGAAAGATTTATTTTTATGTTTTATTTATCTTATGGCATGAAAGGGGGCATAAACAATAAACTATAACAAACACAAAATTTATTAATTACTATGGCATGACAAAATTTTAAGAATAGAGACTGTTGAAGTTTCTACAGCCCCTAACAATGTTCTTCTATTCCCACAATTATCCTTTCCTTAAATAACTTTGCTTCAGGTAAAAACTTTCTTTTAGTTCCTTGAAAAAGTCCTGCTTCCCACTATGAAAAACAGTCTGGAGGTGCCTTAAAAAATTAAAACTAGAACTACCTTATGAGCCGACAATTCTGCTTCTGGATATTTATCCAAAGGAACTCATAACACTAATTTGAAAAGATATATATTCATATGTGCACTGTAGTGCTTTTTATAATAGCCAAGATATGAAGGCAACTTAAGTGTCTATTGATGGATAAAAAATATGTAGTACATATATACAATGGAATATTACTCAGCCATAAAAAAGAATGAAATCTTACCAATTGGGACAATGTAAATGAACCTAGAGGGTATTGTGCAAAATGGAATAAGTCAGACAGAGAAAGACAAATGCCATATGATTTCACTTATATGGCGAACCTAAAATAAAACAAAATAAATGAACAAAACAGAAATAGACTCAGAGAACTGGTGGTTGCCAGATAGGAAAGGGGTTAGGAGGCTAGGTAAAAAAAGGTAAAGGGATTAAGAAGTATAAATTAGTAGTTACAAAATGGTCACAGGGATGCAATGTATAGCATAGAGAATAAATATATATATAAATAGAAAGTATGTTCCCTGTCACGAAATGATCTTTGCATATACAGTATTATTTCCCTCTGCAAAGACTGCTCAACCATTTTTATTCCATAAGTCTTGCTTCACCTCCAGGTTTCAGCTTAATCATCACTCAGATAAGCCTAGTCAGCCTTCTTCTTTTACTGAATCTTGCCTCATTGAGTTTCTCACCTCTTCTGGCTTTATGGGAACTAAACAAGTAATACTCTTAAATCACTGACCACAGAGACTAGAACATAGAAAATGCTCACTAAATATTAATGCTTTTAAACATTGCTCATATTATTTGGATTAGGTAGCAGTTTGCTGTGTTTAATAGATGCCTAATATGATACCACAGCTATTCCTATAAGGAGACTGCCTTCCCAAGGAGTAGTTCAAATTAGTTCTAAACTCAGGCAGATCTCGGCATTTTATTGCCTCTCGCTTTTCAATAGAGTTTTTCTTTTTTTTTTTTTTTTAAACTCTGTAACTCTGGAGCTTTCATTATTTCTCTAATCTATATCCTCAATTCTCTTTAGTTTGATACTTTGTTTTCCTTATCTTCCTCCTGTTCTCTCTCTGCTTCCTGCTTTCTCTTCTTCTTCCTCTTTCTTCACTTTCATGTGTTGCAACAAAAAAGGAATACTCATGTATTCCTAAATCAGTGCCTTCTGATTTAGGAATACATGAGTTATATACAAAAACATATCATTCATTGCACAGAAATATTGATGCCATAACTTTCTTATGCAATACCATAAAATATTTCCCTTCTTTACTTCAGCATTGCATTTTAGTATTTTTCCTGTTCAGTTCTTTTAAATGTAGACAATGGTTACCTTTAAATTTTATATTAGAAACAATAGTTGTTTAAAGGCTCTTTAAGCCATATAATATTTATATTTGGAACAATAGAATTTTAAAGATTAAACTATCTTAACAGACAAACTACCGTTTATTTTTTTTTACAGAAAATTGTAAAACCTGATATTTTAAAGAAAAAATTCTAGGTTTAGAAGAGTTGATTTACAGTTGCAATCAGACATGAGATTATTCAGTCATCGCACTTCTTAAATTTGGAAACTCAGTTTCACATAGAAGGAGCTGATCTATATCCTGCAGTTGCACAAAGTCATAAAAGTTTAGTTAAGTGTTTATTATCTTGATATATAAATGTCCTATGACTGTCTCAGAAGAAATCACATAATCAGATATTCATGACCCATTCTTATAACCAGATCCACTTCAGAAAAGGCTGTATATTTCAGGCACTTGTTCTATTAACATGATTCTTTGTTTTCTCAGTGAAAGAGAGGTCAGTGTACCTGTAAATACCAGCTTATGTTACTTTAGTAAAACATAATGGAAACAGTCTCTTTATTGTATTTTTTACTTTTTAACCTTGTCAGAGGAACAAGAATGAATGGTAAGCGTTAAGAACACCGAAGAGACAAATCACAGTAGAGAGAATAAAAATAACTTGAGCAGATATTCATTTAAGAAAAAAATAAAGGTGATTAGGCTGTTTCATGTGATGGAACTAGATCTGCAACAATGCTAGGTTTAACCCAAGTCTCCTAGCACATATTTAAACATAATAAATAAGAAAAAAGAGTGTCTTTAAAATTTTGCTACCATGTCGATTTCTAATTATCAATAATGAAATAAGTTTTTTTTTCTCTACTAGTAGACACAGGAATTGTATTATGTCATAAATAAAATAGAAAATACCACACAGTAGTATCACTACTTTCTCCTTTTGCCTCTCAAACACATACCCATACACAAAAACATGACCTTCTCACCAAGGTGAAAACAAAGAAGCTTACCCTGTCTTAAGTTAAGTTGTTTTCTTTAAAATAAATTGGGCTATTAATTAACCTCTGGAATGCTAAACTGAAAATACTGTAATCTTCTTTAGGCAAGTAACTTCCTCTAGAAATTCTTTAAAGAATCCATTAAATTTATTTAAGGGCTTTTATTTCTACTAAAGTTGGAACTGGTTTATTTCACCTGGTATATTCTCACCTGTAGTAGATACTGTTAAACTGTCCATCAACATCCATTCTCACCTTTTTCCTTTAAGTAGAGGTCTCTACTCTCTCTTTCCTTCCTCACATACTCCCTAGCCTTCCTGGGTTTGAGCTGGGTATATTTCCCAGTCTTGCTTGCAATCAGGTGTGTCTGTGTAACAAAGTTCTTGCCAATGGAATATAACAGAAGTAATATGTACAATTTCTTGGTCATTTTCAACTTAAGTTGTATGTCCTGACTCCACTTTTTCCTCTTCTCTGGCCTGAGAACCACAACTGTAGATACAACCTTTGATACAGAAATGAAAGTCCTTTGTGTGTGTGTGCAGAGCTGATGGCCCAGAAGCAATCACCAGCCAGAGTCTGCCTGACTATATTTAGATTCCAACGTAAGAGAGACACAGACTTCTAGTTTATTTACACCACTGTATTTTTAGGCCTCTTTCTTATAATAGCTTACTCTATATCCTAACTTACAATACACCAAAATATAAGCTTAGAATAAATGTTCGTGAGCCTTAAGTTATTATTGTATAAAATTGATGTGTAAACACAAAGAAAACAAGATATTTTAAAAGGAGTGCAAAGCAAAACCAGCATTTGCAATTTTTTTCCTCAGAAATCTTCTGAGCAGTTTGTATGTGTGGTTTCCATTTCACAAGGAATATTGTAGAGTCAAAGTAAACTGTACTTCTTGAGAATACATATCTATTGTGCTGTTGAAAAGAAAAAGCAACATATGCCATACCGCTCTAAGAGCACAGTGCATATATGCTGAGAACTGGTATGAGATTTTCCATAGCATTCAATAGGCATTCCTTCATCATTATAAATCCATCGACCTACATACCACTGTTCCTCAAAGTGTAGTACCCAAACTAGCAGCATCAGCATCACCTGGGAACTTGTTTAAAATTCAGTACAGATGTATTAAATCAGAAATGTCCAGTAGGGCCCAGATATCTGTAGGTCAACAATCCCTCCAAGTGATTCTGGTGCACGATAAAGCTTGAAAAAAAATGTACATCAACAAGCTGGTAGATGAAGTAGAATCAGTAGTCATTAATAGAAGAAATTTGTTGAAATTATATTAATCTAAAATCAATTATCTTAAATGAGTTTTTAAAATACCCTAACAAGTAATTTTGACTTCTGATTATACATCTTATTTAATTCTATAAGGGTTATTTTTTATTTTTATTTTTTATTATTTATTTACTTTTTATTCATTCATTTATTCATTTATTTATTAGATGAGGCAACTCTTGGTTGACCTCACAGATTGGCAAGGACCTTGTCAGTTAACAATCCCTTATTTTTTATTTTTTACATCTATAGCACCTGGTCTTCCTAGGCGGTCTCTCAACCAAGTACTAACCAGACCCAAGCCTGCTTAGCTTCAGAGATCAGATGGGATCGGGCTTGTTCAGGGTAGCATAGCCGTAGACTCAAGGGTTATTTTTTTTTAATTATAAAATATCGCAAATAGTGATGCGCTTCACTTTTTTTCAGGTTGGAATAGACAACACTACTTAAATACTATCATTTTTCTCATTTTTTATGTCGCAATATTTTCTTTTCTGTTTTATATATAAAAACTACTCTGAAAATTCCATTAAACACTACTATACTTTAGAAAATACATTGGTAATTTACTTCCATACTTTCACATTTATGTGATTGCCTTTGAATTGCTATTTTTGTAGAAATAATAACAACATATTAGTTTAGTATCTTACCTTACAGACACTTTCATACTTATCTACTAATTTGAGAATCCTGTTAAATTAGCTCCATCTTCATATGAGAGCAAACAGGAAGTTTAGAGATTTACCTAAAATTATACACCTGGTAAGTGGGACAACCTAAATTAATATTGAGAATTTTTTAATCCAAATCTAAACATTGCACTTGCAAAGAAATAAAAATAATAAATAAGATACCATTTGAGTCTCAAAAATGTTATTGTCCCTGTAATCATTGTTGCAAAGAAGCAGATTATTTGAAAGGAGAGAACACCTGGGGAATTGCTTGATCTCTTCTCATTGAATCTCTCACAAACAAGCCACAAAACAGCTGAATGGTCTTGGCTAATTAACTTCAGTGAATTTCTACATCTGGAGGAAGGAGAGGATTCTGGGAGCAACTATATATAGAGAGAGAACTAAATTCAGCAAGTGTATTTATGTAATATGGCTAGGATATCCAATTGGCGTTCTCTGAGGGAGACATCAGTAAATACTTGAATTGCTTTTTCATTACATTGACTGACAGGAAGATATACTTTTGGATGCAACTCAGTTTCAAGACTGACAACAAGGTAAGATCAAACTTGTCTATCTTTTTTGGGGTTAAATTAATATTAAGTAAAACACAACTATATTAGGCAGCAGAATACCAAATTACTATCAAAATTTAAGAAATATTACAGGATCTCAAAGGAGTGTCACACTTCCTGCTACATTTGGTTTTGCCCTTGGACTTCCTACTGTAACAGTCCAGTTTCTTCTTTCCCTGATGAACCATGGTGGAAACAGGTAAGGGGCACTGGACCTGAAATTTATAACATGACTTAAAACATTTTAACATTCTATCTAGAATTATTTAAAATACTTTTCTGTAGGAAATGAAAATGATTGCTGTCAACATAATTGGAATCAACATCTAAATGCACTTACCCATTCATTAACTAAATCAAGATAAAAATGCTATTTTACTTGGGAGATGGGATTATGGTTTGTTTCTGTCGATTTCCAAGTGTGACCTTTTTTCCTTCAAGTGTAATATAATCGGTCTGAGAGAACATGACTCTTCCAATATCCATGTGTGTGTGTATGTGTATTTGTGTGTAACCTTTACTACCCAGCCTCCAGCTTAGTGGTAAGTGGTTCATCTTATTTTGTAGGTTATTTTTCCCTTGGCTCCTTCATATGCAGCACTGACTTTGTATGTTTTTATTTCTGTGCCTTTTTTTTTTTTAATACGTTGGCACTAATGAATCCCATAATGACACAGTTGAATCAAGTATGCTATCTGCTTGTGCCACCACTGTAATAACTGGCAAAAAAATGCATTTCTCTCCTTCATTCACCTGGATTCAGAAGGAAGGGAGAGCCAGGTACTAATTTACTACCGTCTTAGCCATTAATTATAAGAGTAGTATTTCAACTGAAGGTGAACAAACCTGGTCTCATCAACTATATGGATAGAAAAGTGAAAGACGTTATTAAAATAGCGGGTATTATTTTTTCAAGACTTTCCCCCTATTTCCCTAAATCCCTTGAAAGTCTATTTTGGATGGGGAGTTTAGATCCCTGAAATGACAATTTGTAAAGAGATTACTGAACAATGTTAAAGTGCTCTTTATAAAGTTAATAAGAATTTTGGTGCTGAACAAACTGAGAAGAAGACAGGGAAAAAGAAAAGGTCACCAAGATACAGTGAGGGGAAGCTGGAGCCCATGGAGAATATGGGCTAGTGAGAAATTCATTGTAATGTGGTCAAAGGATCTGTTAGAATCCAGAAACGTAATACTCAATGTTAATTTATTCATTCTGTTGCAATATAAACTCTTTTTGTCTCAATCTTTAATGGAGTATGCCAAGCAAATTCTTTATATGAGTGATTTGGGGAAAATCAAAGAAAAGGGCTTATATTTCAGTAATTCTCAATGTGTGCTTAAAATAGCAACATCATCAACATCATCTGGTAACTTGTTAGAAATGCAAATTTTAGGCCCCAGTGCAGACCCACTAAATCAGAAAACCTGAGTAGAGTTCAGTGGTCTGTGTTTTAAAGAGTCCTCCAGGTGATTCTGATGCAAGCTAAAGCGTGAGAACTACTTGTCTTATTTCATATCTAGGTTTATGTGGAACAAACCGAAGGGAAAAGTTATAGAAGATGAGAAATCAGCTGAGTAGGAATTTTGGTGTTAAATTGATTAGGATATGCATAAACATAGTAAGAATTGTCTGGTTCTTAGGAAAGACAGCATGTCCTACTTTACGGTAGGTAGTTTAAATCTGTATAACCAACTATTATGTAAACGATGAGGCTGACACTAGTTTATACTTGAGTTATACTTTTTACATATAAAATTGTGACTATTCAATGCTAATTAATCAATTAATCTATTGTGTATACTACATTAGTAGAAAAACTTTCTATAGCACTAGATAAGAGGTATTTGACAGTATCAGTTCTTACATTGCTTACAATAACAATCTGGGAACATCTTTTGAAAAATATTTTAAGTTTCTTTCAGTGTCTTCCTGCCTTTGTGCAAACAATAATAAATATTCAATTTTAAGTCACAGTTTTGGAGATTTAGATGAAATATGTGTTTTAGAGAAGACAACTTTTAAAATGTAGTATGTGTGCCCCCTTTAATATTTTCTCATGTGTATACATCTAAAACTAAATCATCATTTCTGCTAACATACCCTTTCTCTGATGCTATTAGAATAAATAAATGATCAATTAATTTAGAAAAGATTAGAGATAAAAGATTCAGGATTATTCAAATATTTGATCTTAAAATATAAACATCTCACATATTATTTATCAATTGTTTTTACAAAAGGTAAAGACTTTTTAAAAAATTAGTCTGTTGATTTAAGTATTTTGCATTCTTTAGCATGTAAACCACACTCAAAATGCACACTATTTTGATTTCTTCATGGTAGACCCAGGAACTTAAACCATATAGAACAACTTATATGCAGAATTACTTTACTATTTTTAAAATGGAACACTTCACAAATTTCTGTGTAATTTTGCATTGTTTCAATTTTAGTCTATGTGCTACTAAAGTGAGCATATATGGAATTATTTAAATATTTTATTTTTTTCCCTCAAACTTTACTGTTACCTCACCCTAATTAGATAGCAATTTTTAAGTTAGGTTATCTTTACTAAACTTTTCCAACACATTCAACTTTTCAACTTAGTTATCATAGAAATAACATATATTTTTCTTTTCAGCTTAAATAGTATTTGATTACATTATATAATTAAAATAAGTTTCTCTAATATAAAATGGGAAAACATACACAAAAGCTCACTGGTCACATTCAAGTCAACTGGAGGCAGCAGAATTATATGGACAGGTTGGAGAGCCACATCCAAAGACCTGCTCAGGGCACTGAGGGCATATCAATGTATCTCAGCCTGAAGAGGGTTAGTTGCTCTAGTGAATCAGGAAAGGAAAGTGGATTAAAAGTGGTTCTTCTTTATTGATATTTCCATGATTTAAAATTCTGATATATTTTGAAAAGCTCTTTAAGTTAGTGAATGTTGTTATTTCATATTTTGATTACTTAGTTGAATCAGGTTTTAAATAAATGCATTTTATTACAATTACTTCTCAATTGTAAATTCCTTTGATATTATACTGAATTTTTCCCTCTTATAGGGAGAAATGGTTGTTGGGATAGATTGGCAACCATCTGAGAGATGTGTGCTCTGTATGAGATGTGCTACTGTTCAAAAAGTGCTACAAGACCTGTCACACTATCTTCTAATGAGACAGGAAGTCTTGAGTGCAGGATCAATGTTATTTGTGCTTATTTCATAAATGCCTATCCCAAAAAATAGCAGTGCAGACACTGAATAATTGCTGAATAAGCAAAAAAGAAACAAATCATGTGATATATTTTTTCTTATTTTATTACCCTTCTGATACTTTTTATCCCCACATACTAGCGTATCCTTGATGTACTATTTCTTTAAAATCCAGTCACGAAATAGTCATCTCACCTTGTTCTGCTGATCTAAAGAGAAATAGAAGCAGATGGAGACTATACCTTGGCTTATGAAATAAGAATAGAAAAATGATACTGTCTATGAACATTAATTGATAATGCATCCTACATATGCTGGGCTTTGCTTTGTGGTCCATAATCTAGGAAGCAATTTTTATTTAGAAACATATTTGTTAGAAAAACAATGGATCCTTAAGATAATTCTCAATATTTGTAGAATTTGAGAAAATTGGAATAAAACAAATGCATGTTTAAAGTATTTTTATTTGACTTTAGTTTTAAAATTCAGAAGCAATCTGTAAAAGATATCAAACATTAATTTACAAAAGATGCCAATATATCTTGCTTCTGGATCTAAGAAACACATTTTTCTTTACTTATTTAATGGAAAATGATAAGATCCACAGAAAGATATCTGTTCAATAGAGCTGGTATTAAAGTATTCACCTTGAAATATTTAAATTTTTGCAAATATAGTCATAAATTAAAGCAATATTATCTTTTAGTTTTCATCCTCATCTTTCTGGTCTCTTCATATGTTTATGAAATTCACCAAGTGGATTTTATATATGTGGTATCTATTTCCACATCATAAATTCCCTCCATAATCTCTTGAAATCTGCTTTCTCTTCTCAAAATTCAACTCAGTTGTCTTCAATTTGAATAACATATATAACCTATTTTATAAAAGATATTTTAAGAATTGTTATATTGAAATATTTTTGAGAAATGTTGAGGATATTAGGGAATTATTATGTATATAAATGACCGCACCAATTGAAAAAATTGAGTGCATATATACTCAAATGTTCTGGAACTAGAAAGACCCTTACTAAAAGCCTTGTTAATGTGCATGTTCTCTGGAAGATAGAAGCCCAAGTCAGGAAAAATGACTCCAATTTTCTAATGGGAAAATGCAACATTGTAGTTGTTTGGATATTCTTTCTGCCTCTATATAAATATTCAACTAATTCATTCTCTATATAGCTTTCGGAGCCAGGGCTGTCTGTGTAAAGTGAACAGAGAAGTGAACATGAAAATGTGGGTCCCTTTTTTAAAAACTCAGAAAAAAATGTGCAGTTAAAGGTACTAAAACATAAAAACTTTTCTCCTTAGATCCCTGTCATAATTTGTAAAACATAGTAGAGGTAATGGGGCACATGAATGACAAGCTAAACCTACAAATCACAACCCCGCCCTTTGGCATGTTCACCATGTCACTGGCTACTTCCTAACTTGGAATCTTTGTGAGGCTTCTCTACATTCTCCTCTTGTTGGTTAGTATCTACTTATCCTCCACTTTAAAAGTCATTTCCTCAGGGAACTAATTTTTTAACTCATCCAAGCATTTTTTAATGTTTTATTCAGACACATTATAACATAATTATTTATATAATTATTTAATTAATGCCCTGTACCCCACTGAACTGTAATGATCACAAGGACAGTACATATTGTTTGATTCTTGGCTTTCCTCTAATGCCTCTTACACATTTTTATTTTCATTATGCCTCTGCATAATAAATGTGTGTGGAATGGATTACTGAAGAAATGAACAGAGGCCCCAGTATACTAAGTGGAGAGTGTTACTCTACATGAAGAGACTGCCCATCTGGGTGCAAATAGCCACCTCTACTATACTTGCACAACCCTACTTACCATCCTGTCAAGGCCAGTATTTGACACTGTAAAATAGTGTGGGGGGGCGGGGGAGGGAATCTGTGAATCTGAGATTGCTTGTTTTCAACTTTATGAAGTAGGAAGTGAAAATACAGCTGAAGAGATTCAGATGTGCACCTGACAATTTAATGTAATTTTTCTCTTACCCTAAACAGAAATATTGATTAGTAGTTCTACTATCTCCAAAAGACAACGAACACATTACTGGCTTTGGAAGGTTAGTGAAAGCACTGAGAAGAGTAATGTCATGACAGTGCTATTGGTTACTATAGAGGTAAAGGATTATCATTGGTGAATTCTGTAACCATTGCCTAGGAAAAGACACAGTGGGAGTTTGCAGTTGGCCTTATCAGCAAAAGCCTAATAATATCCTCAGCTTCAGATAAGGATGCAAGGAAATCAAGCAGCCAGGAGAAATGTCACAGATATAAAATTAAATTTGTGAGTTTATGAAAAACAACTAGGATTTCTGGAATAAAAAATGAGGGTACAGAATTCTCCTTTGCTCATAAAAATAAGTAGAAGAAAAAATTGGATTTCTTGGTCGATACCAGCCTTTTAAAAGTTAAGTAACCAGTTGAGGTTGAGTCTATTATAAAGAATGTCACAACATAACTTTGTAACATTATCACTACAGTTTGTCACAAATGCTTGTAATAAATGTTAAATATTTGAGATCCTATAATTTTAATCAGTTTAAACTATTTTATACTTTTTATTGGTACTGTTATCACATTTATTGCCACATTTTTTAGAGAAACATTTCTCAAGCAGATTTTGAAATGGTTTAAATATAGAGCGTCTAAGAATAAAAAAAGTTTAAATTTCTCTCTTGCCTGCTACTCACAACTAAACTAGAAAACAAAATGCCTTATTTTTTATCCTACCCTTCTATGATTAAAATGAAAAGGGTAGCTGTACGAAAGAGATTCTTTTTTCTGACATTTCTTTTTGATATCTTTCCATTTCTACCTCTGTTCTTCCCTTAGGTATTTTAGAGTATTTTCTATAAGAGTATGCATTGCTTTAGGGTGTTTCCTTAAATGCAGCACAGCTCTGGGACTGAAATAAAGGAATCTCTTTTTTGTAAGTCTACACCTTCTTATCAAGTGGTGAGAACAACAAGCAGAATTACTTCCCGAGGCCAGTTAATCAAGAAGAAACTGGGCAGCCTGTAGCTCTCATTTTAGCTGACAGCACAGACTAATGGTTTAAGCAGTTAAGACCTTCTGATTCCTAGACCTTTTTTCTATTTTCTTAGTTCCTTTGTTGTCTACTGTATATATACTATACTTAGATATACAGATTTGATTTTCTGTGTAGATAACTATTCTAACTTTATCATTTAATTCTGAATATGCTTTGCAATTTCATGATATGACATTTGGAGCTAGATCCTACTTTAATTTTTCAATATTGCTATATTTCTAATTTATTTTCTAGTGTCAATCTTATATCAAAGAGGTCCAGAGATGGTTTTCAGATTTGGTCCATCTGACTTGATCTTTGTACTTAAGTTTTTGCTGCCAAAGCCTATGACTTGTCCCACTAGAGAAAGAATTCATGTTAAATCTAGTCTCCATAAAAGCTAATTAAAACTTGATGAAGATAATGTTGCTATATATTGCCATGTCTTAATCTCTAAATCATAAGATTAAAAGGGACTTAAGATTTAGGTGACCGTATGGTCTTTTTTGCCTAAAGTATGTCCAGTTTTATAATTATTGCCCATAATTACATTAGTATGCTCCCACTGACTCTTTCACTTTTCCCAATTTGAATGATAAATTATTTGGTCATTATAGTTGATGTTATCTCTTCCCTTTTCCCACGTATCGGGAATCTCTTTTGTGGGATTAACAGGTAGTTAATTCTTGCTTGAAAAAATCTAGGGACAGAAGCCATTAAAAGAGTGGCTTTCCTTTCTTACATAGCTCGTGTGTGTGTGTGTGTGTGTGTATTTCTTATACTGAGCTTACATTAAGCTAATTTACATTCGTTTTTAAAATAAAATAAGTAGTTGGAAGAGTGAACAGGGACTTCTGGTTTCTGGTTCTTCATGTAAGTAGATTGAAAGTCACCACTCTGTCCTAACAAGTGAAAAGCTAAACAGACTAAAATATCATCAGCTCTTAGATTCGCAAGAGAAATGAAATCCATCACAGGGGGGAGAGAGAAAAAGAGGTAGAGAAAGGGAAAACATACTTTTGAAACTTTATAGTTGGTAAGGCAAAAAAATATTTTGATTCCGATTGTCCTCATTAGAAAAAGTGTTAGTGAATGACAGTGTTTTAAGTTGTCCTTTAAAATTCCACCTATAGTATTTTGAAAAGAATTTTATCATTACTCTATTTTGACAGATGCGTGTAGTCAAAATTTCTACTGATTAGTGTGAATGAATTATTTAAAGTAGCCAAATTTTGTTTAGACATGGATAGAATTATAGAAAACATACAATTTTATTTCTGAAAGCTTACATAGGATTGAAAGTCTCAGGCAGGGCTATATAAATCTTAATAGGAAACATGACCCCTTTCACAATAAAGACTGTTCATCAAAAATGTACATAAATAAAAACAAGATTTAAAGCATTTTTAATAAATCATTTAGTGTGCTCATGTTCTCTCTACCACAGAGAATGAAAGAAGCATCCATTTTTACATGAACTTTTCAGAAATACTGCTCACACAAGTTATTGGTTAACAGCCTTTTCAAATTAAGGTAAAAGAGGGCTCATAAATATTCATTTTCTACTTTTCCACCAGCACCAAGATGTAAATACAGCTAATTGTGGCCTCCTAAATTATTAATCAGTTTTGTAGCAACATGTTATTTGTGCCCAGATGTATGCAAATGTTCAGGTTTCTCTTTCTCCAGATGGTGTTCATTAAGTTAAAGTAA
Organism: Pteropus medius; assembly: GCF_902729225.1. Taxonomy (NCBI): domain Eukaryota; kingdom Metazoa; phylum Chordata; class Mammalia; order Chiroptera; family Pteropodidae; genus Pteropus; species Pteropus medius. The sequence continues at coordinate 11,913,111 of NW_024344240.1, read as the reverse complement.
TCACAGAGGCTCTGCCATGATGTTTCCCTGTACCCAAGAAAGGCAACGCAAAATGAAACTAGCACCCAATAGCCCTAAACTACTCAATGTCCTTGATGCACTAGAAAGTTTAAGAAAATTTCAAAACCCAGAGAGATAGCTGAAATTTCAAAAGATAGGTGGTGAAATAAAATAACCATACTGTAATAGTACTTGTGCAATAAAATTTGATTTCTTCTGAATTTTCAGATAAAAATCATACTAGTTGTGATAAGCAGTCATACCTGGGTATCTTGGGTATAAAATTGCACGTGTGTGTGGTTTTTTAATCTTTTAGTTTGTTTGAATTTTCTTTGGAATCAAAGTATTTTAAAATTTTATTACCATTTATATTTGGGAGAGAAAGAAATTCTGTCATATATTTTAGATGAAATGTAAAACAAAGATATGGAAGACCTGCAATAAAATAACTCAAGTTTTGCTAATCACCAAATATTTACTTCAGTCTACAGGAAAATTTCCCATGGAGATAATTGTTTTATTTTCATGATATCCATCTCTTTTCTCCCTTTTCAAACTTAAGCGAAGCCAAAATATTTGAAAATTTTGTTAAGGACAAAAATAGCATATTTGAAGAGTATATGTGTATGTATGTGTTCAATGTGTATTTTATGATACTAATGCTTAGAAAAATTTGTGAATCTCTGAATTCTATTTAATCTTTTGTGCACTTTGTCTAAACTATGTAGTTTTAACTATTTTTCTTGTGAGGAAAAAAGTCACACCTCTCTTATAATGCTTTTATAAGCTCCATAAAGATAGTAATTATTACTGACATTCTTTTAACCTTTCAATAACAATAAATAAAGATAATATTTACTTATTGACAATTAATTTGAATTTCATATCTTAACCCCTATAATACCCACCACAAAAAATGTCCTGTTATTTTTCTTTCAAATTTTTCTTTCTTGTGGCAAAAACTTGATTTCAGAGAAGTTAAATAATTTGATGAAGTTAAAAGACTAACAAAAGGCAAAGATAAATTTAAACCAAAGATTTTTGCCAATAGAACCAATACTCTTATATTCTTATCAATGTGCTAAGTCAACTCACCTCCTTGATTCTGAATATATATGCTTGATATATAAACAAATTTGAATTTATTTTAACTGTAGGGTATTTCTATAAGCAAGTTCTATTTTTCTTTGTCACAAATGAGGAAATTAATGCACACCAATGGCTTAAAAATATTCCTTAAGGAAGTCAATGACCCACCATTGGGTTAAGATTTATGGCTATGTTTGCCTTTTACTTAATCAACAATATTTATTTAATATATATAAAAAGATCTTTAAAATTTTTTTTCAGTTTGGGTTGTGAATCTCTGTGATATAATAATATACTTGCTACTGATTTTTAAACATTTATTTAAATATCCATTTTTATATACCCAGTCTGTGACAGGTGACCAAAATGAAATTAATTTGGAAGCATGAGTTAGCTGAATCAAAAGTAAAATTTCAATGCCTAAAGCCTATGATCTTTGCCTTTTATAATAGAGTGTCATTAATAAGTAATTTAAAGAATAATAATAATAAAAGTTAATACTTCTATAGGCTTTCTCTTTGCCAAGCACTGTTCTAAAAGCTTTATATGTAATTGCATTTAATTTTCACAGTAACACTTTGTGTTGTATTTTATTATTATCCTTCCACTTTATAGATGAATGCAGAAATAAGAATGTTTTTAGGCTTAGAAATCAGTCCAATAAGCTATTTGAATGTTCAGGGCCTAGAAGCTCTTACAACTGCATTACCTTTAATAGCCCTCCCAGATACTTTCATCTGGTGATAATAGGATGGAAATAGCTACTGTTAAAATTTTATTATAAAGTATAGAATTTTAAGGAACATGTCATAGCACATTAAGTTTATCAAATTGGCAGTGTTCCACCTTCTCTCCTGTAATCTGCAGGAGTTTCTGGCACAGGTTTCTGGCTTATTTAGAGAATTACTGAATTCAAATATTTGCTTGATGAATTTGCCCAAAGAAATATTTGCTATGTAAGTGATGAAAATGAAATCGTTCACACATCTGGGAAAGATGCACTGCATGTAAATTTCACATGCTTTGTAAATTGCTATTTCTAATTGATGCTAGATGACTTTTGAACACTTAGTTAAGTAAACTAAGTGATCCATAAACTGTTACACTTAGCAACAGGATCTACCCACACAACTGTCTTAGTTTTCTATCCATCTCATCAGCAGGCACATGCAAAATCATCTGTTAGATGTTTGGTTTCCAGCAACTGAGGATGTCTTTTCTATTTTCTTTGGCTTGAAAAATTTACATGTTTCTTGGAGAGGGAAAGTAAATGAGATCTCTTTAAACTATTTCCTAGGTTTTGTAAAACCTTGTGTTTATTCCTCAGACTTAGCCACTTGTAGCTCAATCTCTTCCTTTAGATTGTGAATATAAGAAGGGAGGGCAGAAACTCTTATTCGTCTTTGTATTTCAGCACTTATTATAGTAACTGACACATAATTGACTCCCAGTATTGGATAGTAACACTAATAGATAGTAAATGACTCAGAAATGTAAAAGATATGTGAGTATAACTAGTTAATGCAAGCTGAACTAAATATTCAATTTCAACTATTAAATTATATGGGTCTTTCTGTGAGCACATTATAAATTGACACAAATGAGTTTATATTTTTTCTAGCTGTTAAATCTGTTCTGATTATACTATTTTTCTGCATTTTCACTTTTCCAGGCTCCCATGGTGTACTTAGATTATATTTTCTCAGAGTCCAGATATCAAAGTACAGCAGTTTCAGCCCTTGTCATGAAAGAATCTCTAGTTCATTTGAATTGCCTTCTCTTAGTCATTGCAAATCTTTGTTTATTGAATATCTTATTAAAAGTTTCCTCTGGTTTCATTTGTGGAGTGGTTAGATATCTGTGCTCAAGTTTAAAATTTTCCATGACAATTTACTTCCCCAAACAATAAGTCTCAGGTTCCGTATCTTCTGTAGAGTTCCACTGTAGTCTCATGGCCAAGAGGTAGTGACTTCACTGCTCACATTCTTCAGGTGTGAACTGGTTAAGCCATATGGTTGCATTGTCCTGCTCCCTTCCACTGGCTGTAATAGATGATGGTTACACTTGCTCTCCCATTGTGCTGAACATCTTTCTAGTGTTCACTTCTCTGAGTCCTATTTTTAGTCTTTTTTGATGACTAACTCACTACACTGTATTCTCTCCAAGTACATTATCCTTATGATTTGTTTGCAATTGCAAGTGGGAAGACTACTACCAGAAAAATAAATGTCTTAGAAAATATTGTTTTATTTCTAATACTCGTTACTTTTGCTATCATATCTCATAATTCCATCATTGTTACATCTGGCCCTAGCAGTGCAATGGATTTGTGTCCCCCTTTCCCACAAAATTCATGTTAAAGTCTTAACCCTTAGTACCTTAGAACATGACCTTATTTGCAAACAGAGTCATTGCAGATGTAATTAGTTAAGATGGAGTGATACAGGAATAGGATGAGTCCTTGATCCAATACAACTGGTACCCTTATAAAAAGGGAGAAATTTGGACCGAGACACAGACACAGGGAAAATACCATGTGAAGATGAAGTAGAGATCGGGGTGATAGAGCAGAAGCCAGGAAATACAAAGATTGGGAGCAAACCACCAGAAGCTAGGAGAGAGGCATATAATTTTAAAGAAAAAAAATATATAATTTCTGACCTTAAAAATTTCAAATTCTACTGCATAATAGGTGCTCAATAAATATTTTTTCACTTTGTAGAAATTTAGACTTTATTTCATGCCTGTATATTTATTGCTTTGTCTTAAACTGTGTATAACTCTGATATTAATTTTATGTATTACATCTCCACATTTTATATGCCTTTTTCTTTGAATATAACTCAATTACATTTTAATTTTACATAAAACATTATTGCATACAGAATGTACAAAATTATAAACTTCCTGCCACATTATTTTTGAAATTTTGTTTAGAGCATTTTAGTCAATCTGTTTATATTTCTTTCTCTCTCTATAATTGATTTTACATTCAAAATTAAGCATGGATCATATTACAAAATGAGATCATATATTCCAGAACCTGTTGTATTGCTTGATTTCTGTTTTTATTGCCTTATCATTTTTCTGTGTATACCAGATCGTATTCTCACTAGGGATTACTCAATGATGGTTAATCAGAGAAGTTGGTGTAAAGGGTCATCTTATTAAGACAGAAATGAGTGTTGTATGCTAAATTAGTAACAAAATCTTTGTTTACTCATATGTATTTGCATTAACAATTATGTTAAATTTTATTTTCTCTACATTGATAATACATAACATAATGCTAGTAGTCTGTGATATTACATATTTGACAAAGTGAAAATATCACATTTAAAAATGTGATTTGCTATAGTTGAAGTTAATTAGATTGAAATCTAATTTAGGCATCTCATTTATGAAGTTATTAGAGACTTACTTTACTTAATATGTGGTGGCTAATTATTGTGGTTGGTGATAAGTAAAGGATAAGAAAGGCATATATTATTTCTCTAGAAATTGTAAAGTGGAAAATAGGTAGTCATATTTCCAGTTTCCATACAAAAATCAGAGTCCAAAACATTCATTGTTAGGAGTTGTCTGGTGAGCAATTTTTAAACTGTGTTCCAAAGAACTTAGATTCTAGAATGTCCTATTTAGGAATCAAAAGAGAAAGGTCAGACAGAGCTTAAGAGAACTACAGCTCCAGAGCACCGTTAATAGGAGCTGCTCAGTTTTTACCTGTTTTCTTTGTCTCTTTGCTCTGTACTAAGATTTCATTTGAAAGATGATATCTGATGCTAAAACACTCAAACCAAAGATCTGGTTATTTACAGTGCATGATACCATAAAGGATAAGTTTAAAAATAATACATGAAAGCATACTTTACCTGAATTTTTGTATTAATTTATGAAGTTTTAGAGATAAATCAAATCATGGGATTATTAATACCAAATGCAAATGCCTACCAGAGGAGAAAATAGAAGACCCAAAATTTTAGCTGTCATGTTCAGGGCCACAGACTTAATGATGACCTAAGGATTAGGACCCACATTTTCTGATCACGTTCTTTCCCAAATGAAATAATGTTTTCCATCTATGGGAACCATAATTTCCTAAATAATGAACTGATCTTTGGTCAGTACCAGCTTTATTACTTTTCATGTTTATTTTACAAAAAAAAAAGAAAGAAAAGGACTTTTTATAAGCAAAATATTTGTGACTGAATTTCTGTATTTTGACTTCATAAAAGAAAATATTGTTTGGTATGGCTTTCTGTGATACACCTTCAGTAAAAATAAGTACTCTAGTCCTATATCAAATATATTACATTTGTATATGTTCTCAGTCATCGATGTCTTTATAAATGGTCAGTTCCCTCCTGCTAGGAAGTGATTTATTATTTTGAATCAGATACTTATTTAAATTTCTAAATTAATCTATCATTTTTATTTGACAGAGCTAAAAACTTACTTTACACAGTAATTCCAGAAAAAAAATTTGATGTTCTTTAGTTGCCAAATTTCTTAACAAAATATACTTAAAACCAAATACTTGAAGTCACTTGAAGTCAAAAGTAGATATTATGAAATGATTCAGAGTTTAACGCAATAAATATTTCAGCATTTATGTCTGGGAAAAGGGATAAAATGAGTGGTTATGTGGCAATCACAGTAAATTAAAAGGAAAACTTGGGGAATTAGAAAAAAAAGATTAAGTATATAGAAATTATATAAAAAGTCAGATGATTTTTAAAGAATTTCTTGTCTGAGCCTATATCCCACTTAATATTTAAATAATCTAAGCCAAATATAACAATGGGCTATTGAACACAGCCATCAACATTTTTGGGTTTGGTTTCCTGAGTATAACATACAACTTTTTAACCATCTGGCATTTCAGTTGGGATCATAGCCTTTGCTTGAAGAGCAGAAATAATGCAAGCTAAAATTATAGTTAATATAGGGTAAACTGTAGTAACATCTGTGCACATGACAACTTGTATTTAGTTGCATCAAAACTTCTTTGGAATTCTAATGACCATTTTGAAATTTTACTAGTTTGTAGACTAAAATAACATTTATTTTTCAAGCAAATTGGTTTTCTCATTTATAGTCTCCAATTTCAATAAAGTATATGAGCAATCAACTACAGATTGATTTTGAAAATTTTCTTTGAATATTGCCAATTCTTTTTCATCTTGAATCTGAGTTTTTTTTTTTTTTTTTTAATAATTGGCTATTTGCACTCACCCTATTACCAAATACTCTGAGTATTTTTACATCTAACTGGCACAAACATCTCTTACCTCCTCCGTACTTCTAAATTTACCTATTATACTATTTTATGTCACTTTTTTATTCATGTAGCAAGCGTTTCAAGTACACAAATCATAAATACATACTTTGATAAAATTTCACAAAGAGAATATACTAGTGCAATTATTACTCATATTAATAAGTAGAACTTGAGCTGCTTATACTCTATCATGGTTTAACACTATCCAGACTTTATTATTATTTGGTTTGTTTTAGAGCCTTATATAAATGGAATTGTAAAATAGGCAACATTTTTAATCTGGCTACTTCCACTCAATATTATATTTGTGAAATTTATTCATGTTATTGTATGTAGTGATAATTTTGTATAATCTATGGTATGAATGTAAAACAATTTATCTTCTTTCCAATGTGCATTTTGATAGCTTCAAGACTGGACTATTGCAAAAGAGATGGATAAAATCATCACTTGTGTTTGGTTGATATATACTTTCTGTTAATTATATACCTAGGAGTGGAATTTTTCATAGGTTCTACATTTGTTCAGCAAATTGATTTTTCAAATTGTTTGACAGAGTATTAACTTGTTTTAAAATATGGTTGCATTGATTTATTCTATCATTAGAAAGTTCCACATCTGCACTAACACTTGATATCAGTCTTTCTAGTGAATGTGTTGTGATATCACTTTGAAAATAATCTCATTACAGAGATAATTCTCTTAAGTGCTGTGCTACATTAATTTTCTCATGTTCAATTTGTATCAGATCTTATATTTTTACTGCTTTCACTTTCACTTCTAATCCACATAAGCAATGAAACCTGATTAAAACAATAAGAAGGAAGTTGGCTTGTATGCTATCTGATACATACATACATACATACATATATATAGATAGATAGATAGATAGATTCTTGCTATGATTTCAAAAAAAAAAAAAGCCTCAAAATTTTGGATGCCATTTATATTTACAAGATTTCCACAGACCGCTACCTAACCACCCTATGTTGAAGTATCACTTAACAAACAACAGAAAGAAGTTACTGTTTTAACTGTTTCTCTCATTTGCATGTTTTTGTTTATTTCCTATTTACCATATTTTTTTATAAATGAAATTGTCTTTCCTTCCTGGACATCTATCCACTCCTCAACACAATGTAATCTGGTTTATGTCACTATCACCTTCCAAGAAATACATTCAATTAGGACGTAAATGATATTGTGGTAGATAGAACAATGGGACATATTAACCCTTAGAAGTTGTTAGTATGTTATGTGACATAGGAAGAAGTTAAAGTTGCAGATGGAATTAAGATTGCTAATCAACTGACCTGAAAATAGAGATTACCTTGATTATCTGGGTAAAACCAACGTAATCACAAGGATCTTCAAAAGGGAAGAAGAGAAAAGGATAAGAACCAGAGAGATGGTATCATGAGAAAACTTGACTAGCCTTTGTTGGTTTTGTAGATGGAGGGAGGCCACAAGTCAAGGAATGCAGGTAATTTCTAAAAGCTGGTTAAAGAAAAGAAAATCTCTACAGCCTCGAGAAGGAAATGTAACCCTGTAAACACTTTGATTTTCATTCAGTGAAAATCATTTTGGACTTCTGACCTCCAGAATTGTAATATAATAAATTTTAAGTGCTTATGTTTGTGAAGCATTGTTATTGCAGCAATAGGAAACTAATATATCTCTTAGTTTCAGAAATAGGGGCGCTGCTGTAACAAATATCTAAAAATGTAGACGTGACTTTTGGATTGGGCAATTAATTGGCTCTTTAATTTTGAGGAATATGACAGAAAAAGCCTAGACTGCCTTTAACATAACACTGGGGAAAGTATAAATGTTAGTGATGCTGCTAGTGGTTATTCAGAAAGAAGTGACAATATTTTATATTGTCCTATTTTCTATGATAGAATTTGGTATATGGAACATTCTCGTTCCTAAAAATATTCCCTTAATATCTTTATATATTTCTTTTATATGTCTTCTTCAAATTTAACTGTGCCGTCTCAGATTTCTCTTTTTCATTCAATTCTATATATATTAGAGACACCTTATCTTTAGTAAATCTATGCAGTTTCTCTAGATAAAAGCATCATCAATGAACAACTTCATCTGCTCCTATACAGAAATGATTCACAAATATTTATCTTTGATATGGTTCCTCATTGAACTTCTGATTAAAAATTCAATTGCCTAATGAGCAAACTTAAGACATCCCTCAGGTACTTCAAATCAACATGTTAAATGTTGAATTTATTATTATCTTTCAAATATGCCTCCCCTTTCAATCTCTCTCTAAATTGGTGCTGCTATTATCAGTACAATTAACTGAAGAAATTTGAGGTCATCTTCAATTCAGTCTTCTGTGTCTGTCTTTATATTTCTCTTTATAAACCAGCATGTCCTGCTTTTTAATTTTTTTCCTAATATTTGTTGATCACTTATGCGCCAGGTACTGTTCAAAGCTAAACATATACATTAATTACTTCGATCCTAATAATAACCATATGAGTTATGTTCTATTATCTTCATTTTACAAATAATTCTAGACAAAAAAAAATATATATATACCCAAGGTCACATAGAAGTGAGTAGACAAAATGGGATTAGGAGGCAGGGAGTCAGGCTGTAGGACCTATGATTAAATAATTATGCTGTACTATTATCTCTTGAATTCACCCTCTCTATTTCACTTACAAAATACTTTCTTGCTTTTCTCATTTGATTTTTTCTTTTCTTTTTTTTTTGTCTTTTTTTTCCCCCTGCCTTTTTCCTTTTTCTCTTTTTTCTACCTATGAGGTTATTTTCATTTTAGTCTCTCTATACTGTGATTCAAACACTACCATTTGTCCATACAATTATTTTAAAATAACGTCCTAAGTCACTCCCATGCTTGATACCCTGTGGTTTCAAGTGGTTTCATAGTGGCTTCCGAATGAAGTCCATTTTTCAAACAACATTCAAAAGACTTCACTCTACTTTTTAATCTTATTTTCTTTCCCTTCCTTTTCCTTGCACGTTGCCATTGATTTTCTTAGTTCCTAGTAAATGTCACAATGGTTCCTTTACATTTTCAACTTCATATGTCAGTTAATAACTTCTTTATAATACGATAATACTTACCCTTAGATGATATAATGTGTCTGTTATCTTTCTCCACTGCTAGAATATAAGCTACCTGAATACAAGGATGCTAACAGTCTTATTAAGCCTTTGAAATATGTAGCTGTCTCAAGCAAAAGTTAATTACTTTTTTACAACTGCCATCACTATGCACTGTGCATTGTAACTACTGTATCATATTCTTTACAAGATTCTTATTATTTCTTTCCAAGTATATCTCCCCTACTTGATAGAAAACTTCTTATGGATATGATGTTCATCCTTTCTTTCCTAATCATAACCTTTAAAATCTCTACTCTGTCTCTAATATCTGACCTAAGATAATCAATTAACACATTGTATATTCAACTGAAGTGATGCCAATTCTATTTAATTTTAGCGACAAATGTTCCTTTTTTTACCTCAGGAAAATGATTTTATACTTTACTTAGATAATGGTGCAACCTGATTTTCTTTCAAGTATTTGCTTATTCTAATTTAAGGAATAGCTTGAAGGGTCTTTCTAGCTTTTCTTAAGCAGATATTAATATTAGGAATTAAATAATTCTAAATAGATTATTTTATAAACAAGGACAATGCTTTTTGTTCATCTAAATCTCTAAAAATTACCATTGTTTGAATTTATGAGGGAACGATAAAACCATGTTACTGAGCATTACTACTACATATGCATTTTCCTCTTTCCAAAATGATCATTTCAAACCCTCTCTTCTCTCATGCTTCTTTTACTCTCCTTTTAACTCACAGGTAAAACAAGTAGAACTAAATTCCCTGATCTTCATTGCACTGAATCTATCATACTAGCATCTGAACTCATATTCCTTGTCTACCCCTACCCATCTGTTGCCATGGAGGTATATCCATGGAAGCTCTGGTTCACCACTTCTCTCACATCTCATTCCTATAACTGACCTCTCCCTTGCTTTATAGATTTATCCTTTAATGTGTATTTACATCAGCTTATGAACATACTCTGGAACTTCTTTCCTTGACCTGTTTTTCAAATCCTCTTTCATAATGAAATTTTTTGAAAGAACAATTACTATTTCCATTTACTAACTTCACATTCTCTCCTTAATCAAATGCTGTAGTTTTGTTTTCACCTGAGGAACTGTACACCTGAAAATTATATAACTGTATTAACCAATGTTACCCTAATAAACTTAATTTATACACACACGCACGCACGCACACCCCGCTCCCCCAAGCCTGTTTCTCTTTACTCGCTTAATAGGCAAATCAATAATAGAAATTAATAGACATGATTTAAATAATAAGTTTGTATCTTTTCCTTGTCAAGAGACTGAAGTGGCACTTCAGCAGGAAACTCAAGACCTTACCCTGACTGAGGAAGAAAGGGAAAGAGCTCCACGAAACCCCAATAGGCAGGGACTATGGCCCTGCTCAGCAGGAAGAAGAGACCTCCCGTCCCTCATCATCCATACTAATAATAAGGGAGTTTATGGCTCCTAGAAAAGATGCAAGGAATTTAGGGATTTCGGGTCTGCCTGCAAAGACACTGAGGTCATCCTATCCTAAAAGGGGTCCGCCCTAATCTGCCCACAATTAAGCAAGCCAGAAGGCTTTTTTTTTTAATTCATACAAAGAAATAAGCAGAGATTAGGTACCAGTTTAAGCCAGTCACTCGCACCTGCTCAATGAAGATTCCCCCAACAACCTTCAACTCACTTGAGCCTCATTATATCATCAAATATTCAGAATTTTTCAAAAAAGTTATGGAAAATCTTATGCAATGCTAGAATTGTACATCTTCATATATTATCAAAAATTTAATACTCTTATGTCTTCACCCGTGAAGAAATAAAATATAAGCAGCAATGCAGAATTTCTCTCACGCTCAATCGTTAATCTCTACTAACTTAAAAGTGATCACTATTCTAGCTTCTAAAATTATGAATTTTGTCCGTTTTTAGACTTTATATAAATATTATTAAATAGTAAATATCTTTTGAGTGGCTGCTTTTAGCCAAAATTTTATTTGAATTGTGCAATGTAGTCGTTCATTTTCATTATGTGTAATATATAAAATATGCCACAATTTATTTATCCTACTATTGATGGAGAGTTTGGTTGTTTCAAGATGGGAATAATTATAAATAACAAATATTCTTGTAACTATCTTGGGATTACATAAGTGCACATTTGTGTCGAGAATACAAATAGGAGTAAGATTTCTGGGTCATGGGATATATATCTTCAGAATTAGTGACTGGATTAAACAGTTTTTCAGAATGTTTGCATAAATATACACTTTTATTAGCAGTATATCATTCTAATTTTTCCACACCCTCAACAAAACTGAATTTAGCCAATCTAGTGTGTATTGTACAGTACAATTTAACTTTTTCTTGGCTACTTCTATGTTGATTCATTTCTGGTTTGCTTGTTTGGTTGTCTTTGTTTGTTTTTGCATTATATCTCATGTCTCATCACTCCTTATGTGTTAATAAGTTTTTAAAAGTTCTTTACTGCTATTAGGGTTTTAGCAAGGGAAGGAATTAAATGTATGTGTACAACCCACTATCTTTCACTAGAAATCCATGTAAATCATTTTTAGTTTAAAAAAATTGAAATAAAAATGACCTTACCTAAAAAAAATTCAATCATCGTTCTCAAATGGAATATTTAACATTAAATATACCTTTGTTTATTTGCTTTAGCAAAGTTCGTTATATTTGGTAGAAGTAGTTTAACTACTATATTTTAGGTATTCTATATTAAAGTTATTTTGGTATGTGGATTTTTTCCACAGAGGTTCATTAAAATTGTAATAATAATATTCTAAATTTAGGAGCTCTAGAACTTAATAATGTCATGTTCCTTGTTGCTAATCTTAACATATCTACAGTTTATTATTAAATGCAATTATTCAGGTTTACTTCTCTAATCACATAAACACAATGTGTTTATAAATAACAAAATAACACAATTTTTTGATCTATGGAATTCCAGTTTAATTAATTCTGATTTTAAAACCTACTTTTAAAGACTATACTACATAACAATTTATGACTCTTATTTTTCAAAAGTATTATCTTTAATGTGACCATAAAATTTTCCAGTAAGTGAACAAAGCAGTCAGATAGTTGGCTATAACAACAACAAAAAAATCATTTTGCTGTTTTAATAAAATTCAATTTTAAATACTTGACAATTATGTTTTAAAGATAACCCTAATTCTATCTAGCCCTGAAGTTTCTTTGTTCATGAGCATGGAAAATAAATGCTGTGTTTTTACAATAGGTCTTCTTTATTCTTTAGCAGATAGCATCAAAAGGAAATATATTTTAGGGGGTAGCGGTAAAATATTAAAACCCAGATTCTTCTTTTTCTTCCTTTTTTTTTCAAATTTCTCTGAGTCAGTGACAGACAGCAAATAAGATAATATTTTAATAAATCACCAAGTAATTTCCCAGTACTCAATATTCCAAGTGCAGATTTTCCCTGATATACACTGATATCAGGGAATACCGTTCAGGTAAAAGGCCTAAACAAGAATTTTCTAATTTATAGTGTTTTAAAATGAAAACAAGTGAATCAGAAAGACTGACTTGAGTTTATTTTTCTGAGCAACAGAATAAAAAAGTATGACCAGCCTTCTTTAAGGAATAAGAAATGTATACTTATTATGGGAGTGAGTGGGGCAGAGGGGTGGTGCAGAGAGAACACAGAATGCATGAATATTGGCTTTGACTAGAGTAATATGACTTACTAGTAAAAATAATATACTGAAATTGAGGACAAACAAATTTATTTTGGGGGGAAGAGGGTGTATTAATTTGCTAGTGCTTTTATAACAAAATACCACAGACTGGGTGGCTCCAACAACATACATATAATTTTTTCACAGTCCTGGAAGCTGCAAGTCCAATACCCAGCTGTGGGCAGATTTTGTCCTGAGGCCACTCGCCTCAGCGTCCAGACAGGTGCTTTCTCTCTGTCTTCACATAGCCTTTTCTTTGTGGGCTTCCTTGGTATCTCTTAATCTTTTTATAAAGACACCCAGTTATTTTTAATTAAGGCACATCCATCTGACCTCATTTAACCTTAATTATCTCTTTAAGGACTCAATCTCCAAATACAGTAATATTCTAATGGACTGGGGTAAGGACTTCAAAATATGAATTGGGAAAGGAGAAAATAATTTAGTCTGTAAGAAAAAAGCATAAATCTGGATAGATGTTTCCTATTTATGAGACAGGTGTGCCCTTCTCTCTGCCACCTAACATACACAAAACTAACTCAAATACATATCTTAGTTGCATGTATTTGACAGATTCATGTAATTTGATGCAATCGGTTGTATTCTTTTTACCAATAAATCATCTTGAAAAGGAAAAGCAAAGCACAATATCTATAGTTATCGAAACTTTTTCCAATCTTAAAATGTTGATGGGGACAAGAGGTTAGGAAACTGATTTCTATAGGGCAAAAATAAGTGTAAATTGATCATTTTAACAAACAGCACTTCACCTAATACAGAGTAAATACTAATATCTATTTTTGATTGATAATAATGAAATGGAAAAAATGTAGATAAATCAAGGTAGTATAGTAGAAATCTTATTTATTCTATTTAAAATCTGTACCAAATGTTCCATATGTACTTCAAACTCGTCAGTTTCCCGCTATACCATGGTTACTCGTAAATTCACTTTCTTGGGAGAATGGCATCACGATTCCCTCCATAATGCCTGGAAGGAACTTAGGAGTCATTATTGACTTTTCACACAATTCCAGTCACCAGTCATTTAAATTCTACCTCAAAAACAAAAACAAAACGACTGCCATACCCCTGTTCCTTTATCACCATGCCCATTCCTGATGTCACTGAGGTTGTGTGTGTGTGTGTGTGTGTATGTACGTGTGTATTTTAACCTGCTTTACTGCATTATTTGCCTAGCTATTATACCACCCTCCATCTCTACTACCCTTATACCAATTTTCAAACTGTTTCCAATGATATCTTTGTATAACATAAATCTGATAACACCAATAATTAACATTAATAAGGATGCAGTTGAAACTCTTCTTGAAGATATACTTCAAGAAGATATGCAGTTGAAACTCTTCTTGTTACCCTGCTTCCTGTCTACATTTACGTCCCTTGACATGGCCAAATGTCTACCATGCATATATTTGAGTTATTCAAAAATATTTCAAAGATTGTATCCTTAGGTTTCATATTAATCCCTCTATCAGGAAATATACCTATTCTTGTTTTCTATCCTGGCCACCTCTTCCTTGTCCATCAGAGTAAGATAGTTTCCTTCTCATAGGAAATTATTCTCATGACTACCCCTCCCTTTAGAACTTAAGTATTTGCTTTCTTTACTCCTATGTCAATCCACATATAGCTCTACAGCATTAACACTGTACCATAATTATTTGCTCATTTGTCTGAATTCCCATGTAGAAAGCATATTGCTTGGACTCAGTGTTAATATTTGCTGTTTTTATGTTTTCTTACATTGCTGTTTGTCTTTTTTTCTTTTTAAATAAAAATGATAAGAATAATATTTGACAGAGAATACTTAAAAATTATGCTTCCAATAAAACAAATAAGTTGTATTGTATGATATAAGTTAAAATTCTGTGTTTCAATATTCTTAGGCAAAGAGTACAGAAAATAGCCTTTTTGTTATAAATGTAAAATAAACAGATCTTTTGAGGTGAAATTTTGAATGAGGTGAGGAATACTCATGAATTAGAAGCCTACTTGGATTGAACATGAATGCATTATAAATAAATGTATTATTCATAAACGAATAGTTAATAAAACCTTTTTGGATTCTTAGTAACTATTTCAGTTATTAGTATGTCACTTAAGATAACTTACATTTATTATCTGTCACAATTCTCTGAAGTTGACTGGGCTTCACTGGAATAGTTTTGTTTCACATAGTACTATCTGGACTATTTTCATCTAGTGGCATAACTAGGGCTGGGATGTTCAAGATGACTTATGCAAGTCAAAACCAGTGCTAGCTTTTGCCTGGGGGTTCAGGTTGGGGTTCTTGAGAGAGCACTGACTTGCATTGTAGGGAAAAGGTTGGTCAATGAGAAATCCAATTTGAAGAATGAGATTGTAGAGAGTATGAATGTCATGTTCAAGAATTTGATTTCTAATAATCATTGGAGGGTGATGAAATATATTAAGCAAGAGATTAACTTTTAATATGTCTTTATTTTTTCATGAAGATAATTTTAGTGACTGGATAAAAGAGCCTTGGGGATAGAAAGGGACCCTTGAGGATGCCGTACTAGTTGGGAGTTCATGAAAGACAGACATAAAACAATAAAACAATAGCATTAGTCAAAGAAAAAAAAATTCGAAAGATATTTATCATACAGAATAGACCTCGATTGACTGCCTTGGGAAAATAAGAAAGATGTTTCAGGTTGAGTTTGAAGCTTTAAGCTGGGGAAGTAAACAGTTCTGGCATCATTTTTGGAGAAAGAAAACGAGAAAAGGCATAAATTTTCAGAGGAAAGTAATGAGTTTAGTTTTTACTAAAGATGAGGTAGCTTGAGACATCCAAGTACTTTAAAATATGACTCTCAGTATGACCAAAAAAAAAAAAGATAGAAATATAGATTTTGCATTTACCAATAATATACTTTGGAAAATAGCACTACCCAGAATGGCACTGGCACTGTAAATTGATTCAACAATGTTGTTAAGGAAACTAAATAGATATAAAGATATTAGGAAACTAAGTAGCTGAAAAATGCTTCCATTAGAATAAGTAGGCGGAAAGTATTTTTAGCTGAATATATAGTATGTAGTCAACAACTGTCTTTTAGTTTATTTTATTGAGGTTGCCGTTTATCTTTTTCCTCGCTGCCTCCTTTTGAGCTAAGTCACATAACACTGGCACAGTATGGACAATGAAAATTTGCTTGTTTGATTAAATCTGCAGTCCTTCGGTCCTTCTTTTCCAATTGCTCTTTGTATAAAACAAAATGTAGATTTTTAAAGATCTAATGAAGTTGTAAGAACAGGCTTTTTCATTCAAAGTATCAAAGGAAAAAAATCAATTTTTGATTCCTTCTTTTTGTAACTAGACATTTAATGATCAATTGAAGGGCTAATAATAAAAGATCCAGAAACTATTTGCAGAAAACTGTGTATAGCAGAGGGCAGAAAACCTTTTCAGTTGTTCTACATAATGCCTATTCCGAAGCCAGATTTTGATTATAACACTAGGGCCAAATTTCAGGATGAAAACCATAAAGCTAGGATTCAATAATATACACAGAGAGAGAATGTAAAGTAATATGGATAATAAAGATGAAATTATAAAAACTCTCAAAGAAATTTATATAAAATATTTCAGTATAACTAAAGAAGTGTGACGTACATTTTTAATGTTTTTATTAATCCAATACCTATTCTTTTTATCATTATATGAATAACTAGTATATTTTGCTGAAAATTCTGAAATTACAGAAAAACAAAGAATGAAATTAATCACCCAAGTATTAAAAGGAAAGCTCTACAAATATTTAGGTATATAAATGTATATTAATATATCATAATGTAATATATCTATATATGTGTATATATAATTTACATTTTATAATTTAAAAAGTTATTAACAAACTATGAGCACTTTCTTATTTTACTAAATAATTTATCTTCATAGGTGTCAATTTTATGACTGCATTATAATTTATTTTTTAATCTTGAGAAAGTATAACTAAAAATTATTGGATGGCCAGCAGTGATGTAGTGGTATATGGAGCAGTTATCAAAAAAATAGTCTTCAGAACTAAGCAATGATACTAAAACTAAAACGAGAATAAAATGACTAGAAAACTTGTATGCAATAATAATTAACTGAGGCCGGTTGGGAGGATGGAAGATAGGTAGGGAGAGTTAGATAAGGATTTTAAAAGCCACACTTTAGAGTTTAAATTTTATCCTGAGGGCATGTTTGTGTACAGAGGCATACTTTAATAAAACCAATGTTTTTGAAAGTTTAATCAAGTGGCCATATGTTGTGGGAGAGACTGACGACAAGCAGACCTTATAAAAAGGTTACTGTATTAATCCCAGCAAGAGATAAAAGGGATGGCATAGAAAATAGAAAGAAAGAGGCAGATTAACAGAAATATTTTGAATAGCAAAGTCACATAACTGGAGTCACTCTGATCAGAGAGGAAAAACAAATATTACATTGGTTTTGAACAGGAAATTTGAAGCTATGCTCAAGTCCTCAACTCAGTATTGTGGTGGCTATGTGGAGTATAATATGAGATTCTGTGTCACCGTTCTGAATAAGTAACAAGTGAATTTAACTATACAAAAGTCACCTGAAATCTTGGAGCCCTGAGCAAGAATAAGCTCTTTAAAGATAAAAAATATAGACATGAATAATAAACCTTTGAGAACTATGTCAAGGAAATGTCCACAGTTAGGAAGACAAGAGGAGGAGAATCACCAGGGTGAGAAGAAAAGCAAAAGCTGCTGTATTTGGGCAACAGTATCAAATTATAGAAATGAAAATAATAATGAGAACTAGAAAGAGTACTGAATTAGAGCTCTTGGGTGACTTCAAGAAGGCGATTGCAGGCAACAGGGGAGACTGGAGTCAGAATTGCAGATTAAGGAGAATAAGGAAATTTAGTAGATGTCTTCACTCAGCCTAAAAGAGTGATGGTTTAAAGAAGAAAAGAGGAAACCTGTATAAATTAGAAAGTTTTATTTTTTAAAGGGAAATAATAAATTTTAAAACAGAAATTAGCTGAAGAAAACCTTATCAGCCCACTTTTTTGGGAAATGTATTTTTTAAAAAATCTGAGGCCCAGGTGATGTTCGCTCAATTTTTGATACAGCTGTCATGTCCACGATAAATGGAAGGCAAAATACAGAGTGTGATGGTAGAGGGATAAGCAAGAGAGCTCATACTCTTGATATGGAGCTTCACTCTGTGTTTCATACCCTCAGGAAATTTTCTGAACTCTTTCTGGTCTCCTATGACCTCTCCAGTTTCTGAACTCTATTGTAGCAGTTGGATATTAAGTATTTTAACATTTAGATAATATCCTTTATTGTAATATATAAGAATCAATAGGTACTTGCATTTCTGAATATGGCATAATGTTCTTAAATAAATAAAAACTATAGCCGTTGTAATGAAGGGCAATTGGACTTAAAACATGTGCAGAGTAAACAAGTAACTTCTTAATAACTGACAATTTAACCATTCTAAACATAGAATTTCAAACTCTATTGCTATTTTCAGAACTATATCTTTTCATTGTGTTTGGCCTTTTCCTTTATTTCTTGAGCCTTGTTAAGCCTCTTTCTGATTTACAATTTTAAATTCTCACTATGATAATGGTAATTTAGTAGATTTTATCCCAGAAGGCTCAGAATGTTTCTTCTAATTCATATCAAAAAGTATCTCAGTAGACTGCCTATCTGTTGACTTTTACATTCTAGGGAAACTGATCACTAGGCCCAAGCCACAGATCCCTGGGGCCGAAAAAACTGATTAACCCATTGTTTTCCAAACTGTTTCATGCTCTGTAATCACCTGGAAAATCTTCTAAAAATACTGATTGCTGGCTCCCACTGCATATATTGTAATTTAATTTCTATGTAGTGTGACCTGGGAATCAAATTTTTTTGGCATTTTCCAGGTGATTCTAATGTGCAGTAAAGTTTGTGGGAACTACTGGATTACTCTTTTGTCTCTGTGGCTTACAGTGTGCATGAACCACCTTTCTCTGAGGGCTGAATGATGCTACCTGATCTCTACCCTTCTGGGATCACCTTTTTCTTCTTGTGATACGGAAACTCAATCCATTTAAGCATTTGCCATTGACCTCATAGTTTGCCCATTAGAACTGGCAAAGAGCTTTTCACGTATTGTGGTACTCCCACTCCCAACCCAAGGCATATCTTAATACTTTGAGGAAGGAGGTGTTTTATGGACCTTATTAAGGTTAGAGGAGGAGGCTACTATTTAATAGTTTATAAACTCTTTTCTCCATCTCATGCTTTTGAAGTTGTTGCATTTCAACCTCATTGATTGTAAGCAATTGTTGAGTCTAGGCTTTGATCAGTACTCTAATTGACTGTCAAGAGTAACAGCAATCACAGGTGCTAAAGACAACACATTGAAACCCAGATCCTTGGTGAGTGCACTCTTGTTGATGAATTCAGCCTTGTCGAGTTATGAATGATTCGTGATCATGAGACATTTTCAAGTAATGTATCTCTTCTCCCATTAAGTCTGACACTTTTAGATTGTACTCCACAATACTCCTCAGTTCACTGCAGATACAGATATTTAGATGCAATAATATTTTTGGTATAAAATCTATCCTTTTCTGGGTAGGCTCAGCATCTGTTTGAATTAAATAGGATTCTAAGTCTATATACAATCCTAGAGATAATATTCTGGAAAGACGGTATGCTAAGGAGAACTGGCATTAGTTTATGACGTAAAAGTCTTAGGGCAAAATGTGGAATGGCTTTTATGCAAAGGAAAGCTGGTTTCTGAGGAAGGGAAGAGCTGCCTCATCCAGGAAGATCTAAATGGAATTTAGAAGTTCAAAAGTGTCAGGTTCTTCTTAGTATGCCCAAACATTTCTATCTTGTATCTCAAAGTCTGTTACTTTTTTACTAGTGTCTCTCCCTGGCATGGTTACACAATCAGCACTGCAAATCTGCCACCCCTACTTCCAAGCTACACTTCGTCTTTAGCTTTATTTGCTTTTCTATTACTGGAAATAGTATGCTCCTTCAAAAGCTGCATGCAGGCTCTTTGTTTCTACAGATATGTTCTTATTTTAAGATTGTAGATTTTAGTTCTCTTTTTCTCTATGAAAACTCTCTAGAGACATAGGAAACAGCCAACTGACTCCATAGTCTTTATAATAACTATTGTTTATGCCAACAGAGACTTGTTGTCCCAGCCCTTTTTCTTCTACCTGTACTTCAACCCTTGCCACAACAGGTAATAATTTGGATTTGATGCCACTGCTTGACATAGATTACCCATTGCCCTTTTCTCTACCCATCCTCCACTAGCAATGAATTTATCTTAATGGGTATTTACTCTTTAACCAATCCAATCTCGGAATACTATTTTGAGTGTTTGTTTCCTGGGGTCAATTCATGCACCATTTACTCTATCAAACAGGGCCTCAATGGGTGATAGTTGGCACATTCAAGATAAGAAAATTCGAGGATGGTTTGTTTACAAAGGGACTTTTACATGTAGTAGAACCATGATGGGTAGTGCTAGGCTTAGTAGCATCGAACCTCTTAGCATTCCTAGTCACAATGAAGAAAAGGGTGGGCGGTGGTTATAGGAACCTAGAAGGAAATTATAAAGTTAGCATGGACCTTCAGTTAAAGTAAATAGCCAGCTCAAGTCTTCTGTCAGGAAAAGATACAGGAGAAAATAACCTGTTACTTTGTTCTCTCTTCCTTTGTTCTCTTATTAGGGTTTCCTATTAGCCAAATTCAACCTGAAACACAAAGACATAAAAACTTCTTAATATGGTTATTACAAATCTGCCTCACAGAACAGAGCGAGGTTTAAAAAAGTTGAGAGCAGGTATGAAGGATAAGATACCCTGTACACTATCAATTTAGAATGACTGCTTAGAATTTATACATTTCTATGGCTGAGAAACATAATATTTTATGAAGAAGAGTTGTGCATATTTTAATAGAATTATTTTCAAAGACATTTTTATCAATATTTTACTACTTAGAATTCGCATAACAAGAGCTATGTTATATTGAGTGTGTCCTATGTCACGCACATTGCAAATTTTATTACCTAATTTGATTGGCAAACAATTCTATTGCTATGTATCCATTGGTAGGTACTATTGGGCCAACTTTGTGGTTCTGGAACTGATACTTGAAGAAATTAACTTGTTTTTAGTCACGTAGATTGTAAATGGGAATTTAGGCTAGAACTCTGCCTCTGTTTGACTCCAAATACTAATAGATAAAATATTGGGGAAATTTTTCAGCAATTATCTCTTCTTCTGTACATTTTACAGTTATTCACTGAGTATCTTCTATTAAGGAGACAATTTAACAACGGTCATGATAGATATGAAAAAGAATATAACTCAGATACTGTTTGAGATAAATATAGTATATTAGAGTCAGTGTTTCTGGCATCACTGAGGAAGTATATGCATAAGAGGCATGGGTGGCAATGCCGTGGTCATGGTGTAACCCACAGCATTATATCAGAATTATATCAGAAAAGTTTTCAGTGACCAAAGAAACAATTCCAGCTTCCAGGAGTAAAGACAGCAAGCCTCAGAAAAGCAGGTAAGATTAAAGATAGTCTTCTCTGCTAGTAGGATAAATGAAATAAAATCAATAACTCATTATGCAATTGAATATGTGAGCTTACCAACAGACAATTTTAAATTTAAAAAGTGAAACAGTCCAAAATGACCTGATAGTTGAAGAAATTTCAGAGAGGGTGCTGACATTACTGAGGAAAAGAGTATCCAGCCTACACTTAGTGATCTTATTTTCCTCTCACCTTCATGACACTGAGGTCATGCCTACCTAAAGTAATGAACAGGAATATAAAATGAATGTACTCATAATTTTAGATGTACTCATCCCTCATTTAGTAATCTTAGACCTTTACAAAGAGAGCTCTGTATATACCCTGAAGTATCATTGCTTTAGAAAATATCTGAAAAGATAAATCTCAGATATTGATGAAAAAAACTATGTATTTTTTTTCTCAATACATAGTAATGGATTGGCTACTTATAGATTTTGAAGAAAAAAATGCAGTTCTTTTACAATATCCATTCTCTTAATCACAAAAAAAGATATAGGCTTTCGTGATATAAATTCAATGCTAAGCAACAAAAGTAAACTTTCATTTTGAAGTTTATTCTCCTAAATTACCTCATAAGATTACTAAATATATGTTGCTATAGTGTTTTCTTGCTTTATTTCCTAATTGCATTTAATTCTTAATGATTAATCAAAACTCATCCTGGCATGACTATTTTATTGGCATTTATCGGCACATGGTCCAACAGGTTATACATATGATACAACACTGACCAATGAGAACTAAGAAATCTGCTAGCGGCCTCTAGAAAAGGTTTACATGCTTCTAAAAAGGACAGATAAAAACAAACAAACAAAAAAACAAAAAACAACATGTGCATATTCTTCATACTGACACTAAGAAATAAAGATGTTAAGCCCGGAAGTCCCAGGTCATCTCTCTACAAACCTGATAAATTGACAATACACAAAGGGAAGTATAGACTAAAAGGAAGACTGAGAAGAGGAAACTGTACCAAAGCTATGATTCTAGGCCTTGCCTAGAGCTTCATCAACTGTCATGTTTTTTTATATTAGAATTTATACATATCCTTGTAACTTAAGTACATTTTAGGTAGAATTTGCTGCTACCAGCAAATGTACCACCTGAAGCTATAGCCATAAACCAAGCATGTCTTTAGTGAGATTGTTTTTATAGATATACACTACAGGAAATAATTCCAACATTTACTGTGTTCAAAGATTATATAGAAGTGCCTGTACTTCACATCTGACACTCTTCTGTCTCCACGTATGCTATAATCCCTGGTGCTACTCATGAATGTTATCTTGCTTTTTGTATGACCTGTATTTACTACACAGTCTCTACTGCAAAATCTCCAACAAAATGCATCGTATGAAGTTCTTTGGGGACTGTAGGCCATTCTGCCTCTTGACAGCTACTTTTATTTGGAGAATGTACAAATTCCCCATTGTCGCATTTGTCCATCTTAAGAAAATGAGGGTACATAAGTCTGTTAGAAGACAGGACATAATGTTCTATGGGACAGCTGGGCATATAGGTGAGAGATGGAAGGAAAGAAAAGGATGTTAAAAAAAAAAAAAGTATGTGAACTGTTTAAGGTAAATAATGTTTTCAAAAAAATTGTCAAGAATTACAAAATCTGCACTTGGAAATAATAAAATAAAAATGCCAAGCTCAGAGTTACTATTTAAATTACAATAGATTGACTTCTACTAAAATATCTCCTAAGACAATATGTGGAAGTTATTTTAATGATAACAAAAACTATTATTTGATAAGTATTACTGTTTTTTTTATTTCAATACCATCTGCGTTTATAGCATTCTACAGTGATTAGAAATTGAGTGGCTATCATTTGGCCTTAGTCTATAATTAAATTATTTTGAGAATTATTGTAATGTTATATGGATTAAAGCTATGATTCAGTTCATAACATTCTAACATAAGTAGTAAACAGATAAGTTGTTATAATTGAATATATTACAAAAGGCTACTTTATTTCATGGCTTCATTTTATCACATTCAAATGGCAAATTATGCCTTTTCTATTAATAAAGTCCATTCTGAAGACATTTTGCAATCTGTTAAATAGCATAAGCTTGCTCAGAACAATTTGGTTTTCATTTTGTTTATAATAAAGTTAAGAAAGAAATGTCAACTTTGGGAAGGTTCTAAAAAAATACTTATTGCTTAAATGGTATAAGAATAATTTTCTAGTAAAGACAGACATATTGAACAGCTCTCTGAGTGATTCTTCATAAAATACAACTAAGTACACTCAGAATAGACATGTAGACATTACTAAGGATATTATTGCAGTCGATGGGATTTTACTAGATAAATTTGGGTTTCTTCCAACTCTTTGATTCCCTGTCACTTTATTAAACTCAGAATTACGTTGTATTCCCTTAGAGCCATCCATTATTTTTTAGTTTCTACGTTTTGGAAATTAGATACTCTTAGGATAACATTTAATCGAAGTATTTATTTAAGATTCAGTTTTTGAGAGTAAAATATGGAATAAAGGGAATCTTGGATTCTGTCTCTGGCTTCTGTTGGTGAAATTACAACCATTTTGTAAATATTTATTAAAGCCACCCACCACCATTCCACCACACACCCCAAATACAAGAAACTTTTCCTCAAACATTTGGTCTATCAGTGACTGGGATAGCCATGTAGGATAATAAGTGTTACGGGAGGCATACAAGCCAAAGAAGAATCTTAATGCAGACTGAATGAGTCAGGGAGTGGTTCTCTGAGGAAGTGACTCAAGATATATCAGAATTAATCAGAAAAATCTCATGCTATCAGCAGCATAGGGAATGCTGTATATAAATTTAACAGGTCTCTAAAGATTTGAACTAGATGAAGAATAGAGATCAAGGGGAGGGGATGGAATGAAGAGGTAGACTAAAACTATTTTGTGGAAGCTTTGATGTCTTAATAACAATGTTTTCCCAGTGATTTCAAGGAGTATTGGAAAGAGTCAAAATAGTGTAATAACCAGTTCAGATCTATGTTTTAGAAAAATTACTTGGATGAAAACATGCAGGTAAATTGGAAGGGATTAAATATAAATTTGGGGAAAATATTTTTGGCAAAAAAAATAATACATGATCGTGTTGAGAGTTGTGATATTGGAAGCGAAAGAAGATGAATTGGAGCAAAATTAAAGAAATATTAAGTATACAGGACACATGAGAGAAGTAGGAATTAGTGGAGTAGATTAGGGGAAATAAAAATGGTACCATGGTTTGAGAATATGGATAATGAATATGTGATGATGACATTCCCTCAGATGAGTTTTAATACTTCCTATTACTCTTCATCTACTTTTTTTTAATCAAAGAAACTAGCAATTAATAGTCATTGACTGATATAAGCCATAAATGTATCTTTTCCATCATGAGAAAACTTAATTTACCACTTTTTCTATTTCACTTTGCTACAGAGTTAGTTTTTTTAACTACCAAGTAGACATTGTCAAAAAGTATGAAGAAGGTAGAAGCAATGATTTGACATCAGTGGGAGAGAGGAAGAGAGGGAGAAAGAGCAAGAGGGAGAAAAGGAGAGAAGAACTCTCGAGAACTGTCTAAAATGTTATACTGAGGCAATTCAATAAGGGAAATGTTCCAAACTGCTGGCTCCCCAGATGAATCTTGCCTGCAGATGTGTTTTGTTTGGCATACACTGTGTTTAAAACAAACTTGAATTAATTGCCCCCATTTAAAAATTGGGATATTTTTCCAAAAAAAAAAAATCCATCTTCTATTGAAAAATCTGAAAATATATCCCCACAGCCTATGTCCTTGAATGACAAGTCTGCTGTAACCAACTAGCAGCTGCCCCTTCTGATGGGGATTGGACCCATCACATCAGTCAATGTCAAGTGTTCTATTGCTTATAGCATTTGGCTAAGCCAAAAGAAAACTTAGAAATTCCTTTTGTAAAACAGTAATATTTTTATTCTTTTGTGGAGACAATGTAGAGTATTGAAAGCTTTGGGAAACAAGAGAATAAGAGGGTGATAGCTATTTACTTGGCCTGCATAACCCATTTGCTAGCCTTGATCCTCTAGACCATTTAGTTTCATTCTCTGACTTAAGATTTTAGACTTGAGATAGTCAACAGCTTTTGGTCACAGGTGGCAGAAACCAACTCAAATTTCCTTAAATACGGATAAATGGTGTAAAGTTATTGGCTCACATTATTTGTTTCAGAGGTACAAAATAATGTCAACAGATTTTTGTTGTTCTCTATATTCTGATGCCTTTGTGCACCCTGTTGGCCACATTCTCTGGCTAGTTCTGGCTATGAGATGACAAAGGCCACTGGTCCCTCCAGGCTTATATAGTCTTTATACCCATAATTCTAAATGAAGGGAAAGTGTCATTTCCAACAATAATTCAAATACAACACCTTGGAAGACTTTCACTAGCCTATGTTCAACCACATACCCAACCCAAACAGTCACTGTTGCCATAGGTGAGGTGGTGTTACTCTCAGTGACCAGGTCCAGGTTCTAGGTTATCTGCTCATCTCTGTGGCAGGAGCAAGAAGAGTTAACTCATTCTGAAACTCATGGAATGATATGCCCATACTGAAGATGAATTTTGCAAATGGAAGAAAGGGAAAGAGAGTTAGGTCAGACAAAATGACAGTTGTCAAAGACAATTACAAATTAAGATATAACACTAGGGAACTGTGGTTATTCAGGAATGCACATGTGAATAACTAAATGAGTTGATAAAATAAAAATGTTATACACATGCATTTTCCAAGAATTCTGATGTATGTATAAGCATATCATATATCTTTGTACAAAGAGGCCAATGACAACTATAGATTATAAGAGATGTTATTAAGGTGGTTAAATAAGTTGTAAAAGAAAAAATAATGTAATAAGAGCCAGTTATTATAGTTATTAGTACTAACTGTGTTACCTTAACTATGCCATTTATTCTTTTAGGGTCTTAAATTTCATATTTTTTTTAATTGTAAAGTATATAATACATAGAAGAACAAACATACATGCATACTTTAAAGAAAAATAATAAAGCAAGTATCCATGTTACCACCACTCAGTTTAATAATGAGAATATCGCCATCCACTTAGAACCTCCTAAGATGCCCCTCTTTTATTTTTTAAATTTTTTTAAATACTTTTCTTTTTTAGTTTTCAATTAGAGTTGACATACAATATTATATTAGTTTGGGTGTACAACATAAAGATTAGACATTTATATAACTTACAATATGGTCACCCCCAAAAATCTAGTACCTATCCAACACCACACATAGTTATATTATTGACTATATTCTTTGTGCTGTACTTTAGATGTCCCCCTTTTACTGCTCTCCATTCCTTATCTCTATGACTTATTTTGCTCAATATTATATATATAAGATTTATTAATACTGATGCTCATAGCTGTTATTAGGGTACATTGAAATTTCACACTGCAATATCTTCTTCAGAAATTGAACTTTTATTTATTATAAAATAAAAGTCATCCTTGCTAATGCCTTTCCTTACCTTCTATTTTTTTAGTAAATCATATAATAACCCTAATTCTTTTGGTTAGAAATTTCTTGGCTCATCTCTTTCTATCTTTTTATTTTCTCTATACATTAATTTTAAAATTCAGTCTGAAATTGTTATTCTTTCACCAGAGAAACTAGTTGTAAAATATGCATTTTTCTAATGTTATAGGGGTTACCATGAAAATTATACACACTTTTAACATTAAACTCTAAATTTAATCGGTAGCATTACTTACTTCCAAGACAATATAAGACTCACAGAACCCAAACTTTAATTTACCTTTCTCTTCATATTTCTGGTTTTTTATCTCTATATATTTAACTTCTTTAAATAGTATCTGTTTCATTGTTTAAATTTACCCACATGTTTATCACTGCCTTTGCTTTTTTTTTTTTCTTTCATTCATTTCAGCTTCTTCGTCTGGGACTCTTTCTTTTTGCATAGTGTGTATCTTCCAGCCTACAGTGCAATTCCACCTGTGATAAATTCTAATTTTTTCTGAAAGTGTCCTTATTTTGCCTTCATTTTTGGAGAAAAAAAAAGTTTTCTTGATATAAGTTCTAAGGTCATTTATTTCCTTTCAGTCTATTAAAGTTATCATTCTATTGCATTGTGGATTTTATTATTGTTTTTGAGAAAAAGCTGTTCATCAAACTATCCTTATATTGTAGGGCATCTTTTTCTTTTTTCTGCTTTTTTGTTTTGTTTGGAGTTTATTTTCTGCAATTCACTATGATGTGTCTAGGTATGCCAGTCTTTTGTATTAATCCTACATTGAATTATTCGAACTTGATGTCTTTTATCAATTTTAGAGTGTTCTCAGTCTTAATATCTTCAATATGCATCTATTTTCTCTCTACTCTCCTACTGGAGCTCTTATTAGATGTGTTTTATTTGATACCATTTTTTATGTCTTTGTCTCTCTACATATTGGCTAATTTGTTCTGATTTATTTTCTTATTCACTATTTTCATTTGTGTCTAATGTAATACACTGAGTTTTTTGTTTGTTTGTTTGTTGGGTTTTTTTTTTTCTTCCATTCTTCTATTTGTACTTTTTTCTTCCAACTTCTATTTGTACTTTTTTCCATATTTGAATAATTATTTTTGTAGTTTCTCATTTGCTCCAGATATTGTCAACCTTGTCTTATATTTATTTAAATGTTGCATTACCATCATTAATTTCTACTCCAGACTTGAAAATTTCAACTCAACTCATGTGAGTCAGTCTCTGCATTCTGTTGTATAAATGGTTCTTGAGCAGGCTGACTTATTTTCTTTTATGCTCAGTTTATTTTAACTGGTATCTTTTTTGTCTTATTTTTTGCTTGGAAAATGTTGAGAATTCTCTTTAATTAGGACAAAGTTAAAAACTTCAAGCAAAGACCTGAATTCTGTCAAGATACTAGAGGCAATTAAAATTATAGCTTAATATTTTTTGACTAATTAAGTGATGTAAGTTTGGGCCAAGAAGGCTTAAATGTGGTTTCAACTTCAAAAGGATGATTTTTATCACAACTTGTTAAAGCTATGGTGGGAGTGAGGGAAAGGAAAATCTAAGATCTATAGTCAGTGGTACTATATTCACCCCACTATCTTTAGCAAAATAATGTGTGACTAACCAGAAGTAGGGTTTTTTTTTTAATTAGTTGTATTTATTATAAAATTTAATACAACAAAATATTATCCAACATAAAAATTCATTTTAAGCCTTCATACTAATGCATACACACACACACACACACACACACACACACATACGTACACATACGTGTGTGTATGTGTATATATTTATTTGTTTGTTTGTTTTTATTTCATAGGGCAGGGATAAAATACCTTATCCCGGTAGGTATCTCTCATGGTCCATTAGTCATCTAGTAGGTATAAATTAATCCTCTCTCTCTCTCTCTCCCTTTCCCTCCCCTCCATCTCTATACCCTCCCAACTCTATTGGCTCTCGCCAAATTTTCCTTAAAGTTTCTTGGAAATGAGGGAGTGGAGCTGGGTTTATTCTTGATTCACCATAATGTTGAGGGTACCCTTTTGAATTCTAGCTTTCTTTGTGGAGGGACGTATTTGGTCTTCTATCAGACTTCCCATCAAGGAAGTTTGGGGTTTGGGGTTCTGTTTCTATGACTTAAAGTTTAAAAAAGCATCAGTACAAATTGTCATGATTGGCGAATGTCACTAGAGAAAAAGTAGACTTCTGGGCTCTACTTGCTTCTCTGGGTAATTCCATGCAAAGAGTTTAATCCTTATCTTAATACATTATTTGGAGCTCTTAAAATAATTTCTTAAAATATTTTAATTAGTATTTTAATTGCTTTCAGAGAGACAATTATTCTAAATAGGAAGTCTCATGATTACCAAAGATAAGGTGACAAGTTTTCTCATTGTCAGTATCTGGAAATAGAGTGAATTGGTAGGGCTCCAGGTCTGTAATTGTGTGACTCAGTGATTGGATGAAAGCCTTGCTGCTTCTTCACTGCTCTTAGCTCCAATAGAGAGAACACAATTTCTGAGGCAGTCTCTTCTCTTGTTTGAGAGTAAACAAGCAAAATCCGTATGTTGACACCCTTGCTTCATAACTTAGAAATTTCCCATAATCACTTATTTTAGAAATTCCTACACTTCAGAGACTACTTTCTATACAAATAAAATTATGTGATAGAATATGGTGGTATTTGATGGAAAGTAACCTCAAAAATGTTTCCAAAATGAGAAAAGTCTTATAGTAACTAAAATCAAAATTATATTCTATTTTTGGTGGTTTTATATTTTAAATTATGTAGTTTAGTTTTACCACATGTAAGTCCCATTCTGTTCTTCCTCAAAGGATTATTTTTTGCTGATTATTAATTGTAGAAGTTTGCAAGGTACATGTGTTATGTCGTATATTGGGTTGATGGTAGTGAACGTGAACAGCTTCAAATCAAGGTCATTTGGTATATTTTATAAACACATCTCTGATATTGAATATATAAGTCAGTTTTGTAATCTAATATGTAATTTTATGATGTTTCACATTAATATTCTATACTATAATAATATTGGACTCTATTTGACAGCTTTCGCTGCAAAAAGACTCTGTAACAAATAACTTCTGACTTTCAGTGGCTTATGTGACTGTGAATTTATTTCTCACATAATTTATGTCTGTGCCTGTGGGTTAGATGCTGACTCTTGTCCAAGTTCAATGTCAGAATAGGCCTACTCTAGTGTGTCCTCTCATTCCAAGACTAACATGATGCAGCATCACCATCTGGTATATGATGTTTCCATGGGAAAGCATAAAAACACAAAAGGGGGACAGAAACTTGTCATACTTCTCACAGCCTTTACTCAAAACTGGCACTTCTGTCCATATTCCACTTATAATCAAGTGACACATCATTGGGAAAGGAAAAGTATTCTTCCTATGTAGTGGATGTGGCAAGGGGAGAATAAAGACATGCAAAGAAAAAAGTCTCCCTCAAGGACATTTTGGTAATTGTTTTATTTTTTAATTGTGGAATATTTTTAACAAAATTAGACAATAATATAAAAACCAACAACATAACATCCAGCAAATTTTAGCAAAACTAAATATGTTTTCTTATCTGCTATAGGCATTAATTTTTAATAAATTAAGCATTCCAGAGAGAGTTGAAACCTTATGTATATTTCTTTACCATTTACTTCATCGTCATTCCGTATTTCCCAGAGTTAATCACTATCTTGAAATTAATCTTTCATTTTTTATGCCCGTGATTAGATGAGTATATACTTAAGAAAATTACAGATGTGAAAATTTTTATCTTTATAGCAATATGTTATATTTAAAGCATTCTACAAATTACTTTTTATTTTAAACATATTTCCATGTTAATATACATAATTCTAGTTTCATTCATTTTCGCTCCTGGATAATATCCCATTGTGTAAATAGTGACAATTGTTTTATTTACACATTGTTAAACTTTTTAAAATTTTTATTTAAAAATGATTTTGCTTGATTTGTTTTATCTTTGCTATTAAAAATGCTTTGATAAACATTTTTGTGTATGTCTCATGGTACAACTATGTTACTAAAATATTATACCTCAAGAAAATTTAAGTCAAAGGGTATATAGTACATTATAAATTTACTCATTATTGCTAAATTATTATTTAAAAAATTATCGATTAATGTCTCCAGTAGCAGTTTACTAGAGTCCAGGCTGTCCACATTCTAAAAAACATTTTTATAGAGACTTTTAAATTTTTAGAAAATCAGTTATTTAATAATACTACATTTTTTAAATTTGCATTTCTCTGTTTAAAAGTGAAGTTGAGCATCATTCGATCTATTGGAATTTTAGATTCTTTCTCTATGAACTGCTTGTTTAATCATCAGTCATTTGGGTATTTTGTTGTATAGTTTATAGACTTTTTATTTATTTGAGAGAGTTCTTTATTTTAAATATTAATCTTAAAAATCTGCCTCAATTTTGTCTTTTTAGATACTTGTTTCTGTTTTGTCATGCATGATATTTATTTAATTTATGCTCGTTTATCAGTCATTTGTATTATGGTCTCTGCTTTTTAAGTTAAAAATTTCATCTATCCTAAAGTAAAAGAATCTTTTGTAATTTTTCTCATGATGTTTAAACTTTTATATTTAACCAATAAACCTTTCATTCACTTTTGACTTATGTTTGTATAATGTGAAATAAGAATTTAATTTTGTCTTATATGTATTCATAATTATTCTACCGATATTAAAGAAATCCACCATTTTCTCATTCTTATGAAAATCCATGTCTCTCTTCCTCAGCTTCCTTCAATTTTTCTTCCCCTTCCCTCATTCCTTCTTTTTCATCATCCTTATTCTGTATCTTCAATTTGATCCATGGTTCTATGGGTCAGTTCTTTAAAAATATGTTATACTTCCTTAATTACCACTGTATTATAATATTTTTAAAGAGAAATTTTAAATACAAAAAATACTGTTGGAATTTTACGGGGATTATACAATATTAGAAAATAATCTGTGGAGAAGTTACTTTCCAATATATAATTGTTCTATCCATGGACATAGCATAATTCCTCTACATTTTTTCAAGCCATTGTTTTGATTTTCAATATTGTGTTTAGATGTGATTGTGTGTGTTTGTGTGTGCCTGAGCATGCACACATACATTTTTGTGTTTGATTTCTGTTTTAAATTGTTTAATTTGTTTACTGTGTTACAGGGTATTTTTTTCCTGTTCCTATATTCCACAATCTTGCTGAACTAAAATTCTCATACTATTTTTCGGTAGATTTTATTGTTTTATATATATTTACATTATTCCAAATATAGTCTTTTATCCTTTCCAATTGTTATAATTTTATTTATTTTTTTATGAAGTTGACTAGAATGTCTATTAGAAAGTCGAGTGAAAGTGGTGCTTTCTCCTGAATTTATAAATAGCTGGCTTCTAAAATTTTAAAATTAAGTGGGATTACCACCCTATGTTTGGGAACAATAAATCGACCAGATTATAGACACTACTTTATATTCGTGTTGCAAGGATGCATTTTTTAAATTATAAATAAGGATTTGATTTTATCAAATGAACTTTTGGGCATTTGGGGATGTTTGCCTCTTTATTTTTTATATACTAATTTTTATTATTTAATTTTTTTTAATGTTGCTTTCCATTAACATTATTTGACTATGGTCTGATTTTTTTTGTTTTTGTTTTTGTTTTTGTTTTTTTTAAATTAAGTGCCCCTAGGTTAAATTGCTTAGCCATTTACTTAGAATTATTTTTCTATATTGTTTCATAAGTGGGATTGCTCTATGAATATATTTTTCTCTTTGATTTGTTCTTTTCCACTGTCAGCAAGGTTTACTCATCATATTAGTTGGAGCAATTTTCTTTTTCTATTCTCTGGATAAACAAAATGTGTATAACAGATGGATGTTCTCCTTGATGGCACAGAAAACTCTTTATAAAGCTGATGGTCTATTCTAGGAGTAGAAGTCATAGAATACATTTTCAATGATTTAATTACTTTAATATTTATTGCTTTATTTTAATTTCCTGTATCATTTTGAATCAACTTAGGTTATTTAGAAAATTATATATTTTATCTAGAAACAATTTATATTTCACTTATAATTGTTTCATATCTATTTGATCTGTAGTTATAGCCTCTTTTCATTCCTAGTGATATCTTTTAACTCATTTCTCTTTTTCCTAGTAATTTATAAGCTTTTTGTGTGTGGGGGCTATGAGTTTCTCTCATTTTTATTTTTTTCCCAGATAAGCAACTTTCAGTGTTATTTTTTCATTTCTAGTCGCTTAATTTCCAGTTTTTTTTTTATTTGATCTTTACTATTTCTTCTAACTTTAAAGGTTTTCTTTATTCTTTTCATAGATTTTGTGTAGAACACATAATTATTGTTTGTGCTTTGGAGCCTATAGGTATTTATCATTAAAAGCCTTTTCCCTCAAATCCTGAAAATTGTTAAATTAAAAAATTTCTAGTCTTAAAATATTTTGGAATTATAGTTCTAATTTTCTTTTTAACCCAATAGTAATGTGTGCTTTACCCTTTCAAGCTTATGGAGTTTTCTTCTAGATATATTTTTAATATACAATTTTTTTTAAATTTCTAATCAAGTATATCATGATATCCAAATATTAAGGACTTTGCAAACCCAGTCTTTTGGATGGTGGGCACCTTGGTTTAATTGCTGATGTCTTTGCTGATCGAGATCCAGTTTAGTTACTGAAGGTTGCTGTTTTGCTTTCTTCAAACCAGTTTTAATGATTAAGCCTAGATTGCATGTCCTGTCTGACCAGGAGTTTTTTGAATCCTCTTACCCTATAGAATGGTTCAAATTTCTGGGATCCACTGCTTGCTTCTAAAACTTGAGACTAGCAAGGCTATAGCAGTGGCCATGCTTTTATTTTGCATTTGCAGTCTTTTTTAAGTTTAGTGAGGAAACAATAAATTTATTTTCTTTGCCTTTATATGGGCTTTACATTTTTATATTTTATTAATCATTGCTATGTATCTGGAACAGACTATTTCTGATTAAATGTTAATTCACTACATAATTTTGAATAGAAATTTAACCCACTCTAAGATATGCAATTTTATGAAGCATACCATACTTTGACATTCCATAGTTAGTTCCAAACACATAAATCAGCCATCTCTTTAGCAATATTTTTGAACATTTACTTTTGAACACTTATCATGACTGAACAGGATTCTCTTCTTAAAGAACTCAAACTATTATTGAAAAAGAGAATTGAAAATTTGGAGAGTAGGTCACAAAGAATAGAGATGGAATTAACATCTTTAAAAAAAGAGAAGATCCACCTACTCTCCCAAGGTTAGGGAAAATACAGTGAAGGCAGGTACAGATGTAGGTACGGTTATAGAGGAGAGCAATTTAAGTGAGTTCAGTTGGGCAGCCATGATTGTTTCAGTGATGTAGAAGGTAACCAGTTGTAAAAAGGTGAGGCAGCATAGAGAATGTGTGGAGATGAGAAAGCTTTTATCTAGAAATATAAAATTTGTTAAAAATGATTTTTAAAAAAGGTAAATGCCAATTTGCTAATGATATTTAAATTCAAGGCTTAAGAAGTGCTGAGAGTAGCAAATATTGAGAATTACTTATTGAGTAATTACTTATTGAGGTGTCTTTAATCTCTAAGATTGATGCAAAGCTCAGACTTTGGAGCAAAAGACATAATAAGGTCACCTAAATTAGAAAGTGTAGGGTTTTATGAGTCACAAAGGCAAGAAGACCAGGATATATAATGTTAACAAAAGAGTGACTATAAAATTTTATTTTACTGTCTATGGAAGAAAAGGAGCCATGGGCAGGGTAAGAAAATCGTTAGTCATTTCCATTTCTGCTTATGCTCGATTCTGAGTGCTTGGAGTTTAAAGTTTATATTTCTTTTGACTATATGTTCACAATATTTTCTCTGACATACAATAGATTCAGTAAGTGGCTATTGAGTTGAATTTAATTTGTACTTTAAAGATACTTTGATTAAAAAATTGAGGAATAGAAACTTCCACAATTAATAAAAGTGTCTCTTTGAAAATGGGTTAAACCATAGCATCCAGATTATCTTTCATAACTAAATATCTGTGAGGTGGTGGAAATTACTTTCTGAAATGAGTCACAATGATTTCTATTTCTGGTCAGAAGTCCACTGACAGCCGAGAATTTCTCACCTAGATCTCTTCAAAATCATGTATTTTAAGCTGTTTTTTGGAGATATTTGAATAAAGCCTCAAAAGCAGAATTATACAAAAGCAGCTAACATACAAAAGTGTGCCATGATACATTGCATTAACCTTTTTCATGTGTGAAATGTAAGAGAAGTAGGGAGAAAGAATAGTAACAATAAAATTTAAAGAAAACTAAGTGAGAAATCTCAGCATGGGTACATTTAAAATTCTTAAATATAAAAGCAAAGTAATAACCTGTCATGAAGTTAAGTTGTTCTTTGTTCTGCTTCTGCTTTTAATACAACATGTGACATGTGGTTCTGCAATAACATAAGGTGTAAAAGAAATATAATGCTTGAAGCAAAACTTTAAGCTTTGACTACCCCTTGAAGAGATCTATGTGTTTGCCATGATTTTTTTTCTGGGCATATTTTAAAGATGTTTTACAATACAATGAAAGTTACTATTTCCATAATGTACAAAAAAATCAATGGATTTATCAAAAGGCAACTTTTTTTTTTAACATTCATAGGTATTTGGTAATAAAAAAATGAATTATATTGCTCCATTCAGTTCCATTTTATTGATTACAATATTAAAAGAATTGATGCAAGTTTCTTTTTTATCTCATTTAGAGCTCAAATTTACTCTCAGAATTCTAAAATTGTATATTTGTAAAAAAATAAGTAGATTCTATATTCAGAATTGTGATCTGAAAAATTTAGAGTATATATTCTAAAATGTTCTTATTTCTTTGGTAGCAGCAAATTTTTTTTGTTTCAAAATGTGCTTTGTAAGAAATTTACAAGAAATCAGTAACATATTCATTGTATATTCTTTTATATATGAAAATATATTTGTACATTTTATTTAAGTATAGATTTTATAGAATCATTAGGTAGTAAATATGAGTTCTTAGAGATCATCTAAAATAATTCTTTTATAGCCAATGAAATAGACTCATAGAGAGAAAATATCCTAAGCCAATTAAGTTATTTTAAAAATATTTAATATTTATGCATATGCATCCAAAGGCAGTTGATGTAAATTATTTTCTGAAACAAAAATGGTTATAAAATAGTAAAACCTACATAAATTGAAAAATTAATGAATTCAAAATAATAAACTCCTATCAATGTAACAAAAGACTGGATCTGATCAATTTATTCTGTCCTTGATGTTTCCGATGAGTTGTGTCTGCTTCAGAATGTTGATTTGAATCCTGAATAATTCTATCAGGCATTACTGGATTAGCACTCACTTCTTAGTCATTTTGTAAAAAATTAGTAAAACTTATTGTATTATCACTCATTTTTCGTCATTTTGTAAAAATTTGTTATAATATAGGAAGGTCGTAATAATCATAATTGAACTTAGTTTTAAGTATTGTTTTACCTCTTAGGTGATATGATTTTCAGGAAGTCAATTTATTTAAATCCCAATCTTTAATTCTGTAAAGGAAAGCATCTTTTGACTTTTGAGAGATCACAGCTTCATCCCCTGCCTTCCCTTGCTTTTTCAGTCCATTCATATTCGTGGAATTTTTAAATTTTGAATTTAAAAGAGAGAAGGTGTTGTCAAGGGAGAGTCTGATATGGAGAGAAAAGGAGGAGGAGGACACAATTTGTATAATATTTACCCACCACCAGGTACCTTAAACTGATTTTTGAAATAGATTATGTGGGCATTAGGTATGTTTAGAAGCAGAGCTAAAAGAACATTCAAAACTTTTTAGATCTGGGTCCAGAGAAGCTTGAGGCCCATAGTGACATGGACATAGGAGAAATCTTCTCCCTCTAATTTTGCTTGCAAACCAGCACTGTTTTGGTAACGAAGAGCAGAAATTTGATCTCAAAAACCATAGATGTCAGAATTCTTCCAATGGGCCCTGATGATGATGAAATTTCTTTAGCAAGCATTTCAGGCAGCAAATATGAATAAGTGAGACCAAGAAAGGGTAAAGAAGATCAAGGCAAAATCTAAGTTATGACATTAGGCACAAGAGGGTTTTGGGGGTCCGTGTGTGGTATTTATTGGGGACTTCTAAAAGTAATTCTGATTTCTGCAAATCCAGAGGAATCTCTCTCTGCTGCAAGTCCTGATTGCATATATGGTCAAAAGCCCTCCTTTCAGGGCATCATATATGATAATATTCTCCATTCAACAAGAATGTTAGCATCTGGAAGGCAGATTCGTTTCTGAAACATTTGTCTCTTAATATCTAGAAAAAGTAGAAACAAAAGTTATTTAACCGATGTAAGTATGGATAAAGTTTATGGTGGCAACAGTGAGATAATTTATTTTCATAGACGTGAAACAGAGGCAAAAGCCATGCTCTTTGCCTTATGTTATGATTATTTTATTAACCAGAGGAGAAAGTTCAAGGAGGGGAATATAGGAAGGTGTTTGTAAAGAGAACAATAATATTTGTGCCTTGATCTAAAGTCTAAAATAATTACATGCCTGCTCAATCTAGCTGAGAATATATGTTCCTCCTAAATTTATCTTGGCAGTCATGTGAAAAAAAGAAAGGCCCTAAAAGACAGATGTTGGAGATGGTAATGGAAACGTTTCTGGATTAAGAGAGAGTTGATTTAGTCACAATTTTAGACCTTCACTTACTGCTCTCAGACCTTTGACAATTCGTTTTTTCTCTTTGTATAATATTTTCTTTGCATTTACATTCTTAATTTGAATAATAATGATTAGCTATGATAGGGATTGTGGGCAGTGGTCAATAGACCAACAAGGCTTCAGGGGTCTTATTTTGACTGTGGCCTGAACTTTTTACTTGATATTAGACTAACTCAGAAAATGCTCTGTTTCTCCAATTGCAAAATGACCAGACTATGTCTGAGGAAAGTAATGAAAAATGGTAACATGACAGGAAATAGTAAAGGGAGGATAACAGCATGATTTGAAAATGCTTATGCTCTTAAAGATAATAAAAATATATTGACTCCTTACTTTTAAAGCTTTTTTTTTTAATTAAAATTTAGAAAACATAAAATGGATTTAATATGATGCAGTTTTCTCCACATTGCTCCTTGTCAGATTCTTGGAATTATATTTTTGTTTATCTTCCTCCATTTCCAATTTTTGAAAATGTAAAGCATAGTTACCTATATGGATCAGTTTAAATGCACTTCTTTTTAACTTTCTATCCCAATGCTTTGTAGAAAGTGAAGAGGAATAATGTTATTCAAGTTTGCAGTTTCCTCCCCTGTCTGTAGCATTGTACTTGGTATTGAATAATACTTTAGAATGAATGAGTAAATGTCTGAAGGCAGACAGATGAGTAGGTTCATATATGCTGTATATGTAGGCATCCTTCTAAAGTTTAAGCAAGTTTGGGTGTCCCCGATCTAATATATTTAGAAAAATAATTATCATTAGTTAACTTTTATGTTAGATTTTGAGACTATTTTAATGCAAAAGTAAACAATAGGACCATTCTGTTTGAAGCTTGGGAGGAACCTGGGGTCACCTCGTCTAGCTACATAATTTCGCAGCTGAAGCTGGAAGCCAGCATCGTTATGTAACTTACCTGCAATCATACAGCTAATGGCAGTGCAGAAAATGGGAATGCTTGTTCTCTTTCCCAGTAGAGTTCTCCTTTCACTAACCAACACTATACACAAAGCTAGAAAGTTCTCATTGGCTTTGATTCTAGCTAATTTTCTGTTGTCCTCTTCCTTTTTCCATGTAAGCCAGAAACACTTAAATATTTTTTAAAGGGCATCTAACTATAGGCAGGTTAACTGAAGTAGTTCTTATAGGTAATCTTAAGTAAAATGCACATAACTATCATTTTTATTACTGAGCACTTACCGTAGGCAGTACCAGTTTAGAGAGACTCGTAACTTTACCCTTATTCTTTAACTTATTCCTTACACTAACCCCTTGAAATTAGTTCTATGTTATCACCTTTTTTTTTTTTTTTTTAAGGTAAAAGAAAGTGTGAGTGGCTTGGGGGAAATTACATGTAGCTTGTCCAAAGTCACAGTTAGTAAATGGGAAGACTAGGCGATGTTTAGTAGAGCCAGCCATTTCCAGAATAGTGAGAAGTTTCCTTTGTGTAGCTATAGCTTAATCATCAAGCCAGAGGCCAGATGTTTCATGCCACAGATTGATCTCAACCAGCTCCTTAGACTTTGTTTTAGCTCAGCCCTGAACAGGATGCTTGGGTGGCAGCTAATGACATGTTATTGAGACCTATTTGGGAATAACATGTAACTTTTATACAGTTTGAATATGAGTATTATAGAACATTACATTTTAAGTAAATGAATTTTTATTACTTTTAACAAAATTTGTTCACCTGGTTCAATGTATAGAAAATTTAAAACACTTTATAAACTGGTTATTGACTTCTTGGACCTCACCGAGCTCTTACAAAACACCATTTAAATAAACTAGTGTAAATATACTGGAAACATATGAATTAAATTTCCCTTGAAATGCACTGGATCTAAAAATTGGGAGGAAGAGTGTTTGGCAAAAGCATTTTATGTTATGCCAAACCCCAAATGTTTGAAAAAAACATTTTAAAACATTTCATTGAATCAAAATGCTACTGAGTATACACATACCTTAAAAACTGTTTACTTATTGAATCATAAGATTGTTAGATTGATACAAATTAAGTGATTAAGGGGCAGTGCGTCAAACTATTCAGAGGGTTAATGTAAACTGATAATTCAGCAGTGGTCAAGGATTGACAGAGCTATATACAAGGTTTAACTCTACTCAAATTAAT
This sequence comes from Pteropus medius, assembly GCF_902729225.1. Lineage (NCBI taxonomy): Eukaryota > Metazoa > Chordata > Mammalia > Chiroptera > Pteropodidae > Pteropus > Pteropus medius. The sequence goes on along the minus strand of NW_024344240.1, from coordinate 11,872,763 downwards.
AGCCTTAGAACAGCATAGGCATATAATTGTTTTATTCTAGGAAAATAGCATAGATAATTATTTTAGAAAATAAAAACTTTTTCTCAAATTTAATGACTCTAATAATTGTAAAAATAGCTTGAATTGACTAAAGGAGTAAAAATAGCTTGAATTGACTAAAGGAGAAAGGAAACAATTTTAAGAATATGACCTGGTCACAGCAAAATACTGATAACTATGTGTATGTGGGTGTGCGTGTTTAATTTACTCAAATGAGGACCAAATACACTTATTTATATAAACGATCAGGAGTTCTCTACTTCCTTCAGTGTATAAGTCTCAATTTTGTATGGACCTGAATGGGAAAAAAATTATGTAACAGTGGGTAGGCATGACCTTTTGTCAGGTGATCCATTAGAGCTTCACTCCTGTGCATCATAGTGAATTTATGGTCTTCTTGTATCTACTTTTAAAACAAATGCCCCCAGAATGTTAGGTCATTGATATCTAGTTCTTTAGCAATGGAGGTTGAATTGACAGCTAGCTGGAAAAAAGGCTTCATGGGAATAGGTTTTAGCTTAAGAGTCAGTTGAGAAATATCTGAGATGTCTAAAAACTCCCAGTATAAATGGTGTGCAGTATGAAAACCTTGCCTGGCTCTTTTAGTCAAAAATTCATCAAAAAGTTCTCCATGTGTAATTCTTGGCTCTTAGGAGACATGGTACTTTTCCCATGACTGCATCAGGGTACATATTAAAATGTTCTTTTCCCAACTCTGCTCTTAGCCAGTAATTTCATTCTTTCATTTCTCAGATTAAATTTTACCTCCCAAGAAAATAGTTGGGACTACTCTATATAAAGTAGATCTTTAGTAGTTATATTATCTTCTATTTTAGCTTTCTTTTTTTCTTTTTATAGAATTTAGTTGAATTTTGAATTATTATATAGTTTAAGAATTTTAAATCTCCCTCCTCCAGAGAAGTTCTATGGAGGGGGGTAATGTCAGTCAAGTTCACAGTTGCTTCCTCAGTACCTAACATTGTGCTTGGCATTGAACAAATACTTTTGAATGAAAGAGTAAACGTTTGATGGCAGAACAGTAAACAGGCTCATGTGGTATGTATTCATTTTATCTAGCAATAGCAAACATCTTGGTAAAATTTAGGAAAATTATGGTTTTTCTACCATGAGGGAAATTAGCAAGTTAATTTTAGATGAACTGAGCCAATAGCTGCTGATCTAACATCGTATTCTATTTCTTCATTCAGGGTATGAACTTGAGCAAATCTATCTCCTGGAAAGAGTTTCAAGAAAGCTGAGAGAGTTCCCAGTACATTTATTTATTAATATATAAATATATATTAAATATATATAATTTATATTTATATTAAATATAAATATATTAAATATTAAATATATATATATATCGAAAGGCTCATAGTCCTAATCACCTAATGCCTAGACAGAAGAAGCAGATTGAGGCAGAGGCTCCTGTACTAAAAGTTTGAGACCTTATACTTAAGAAAAACACTTCTAGCCTTCCATGTGGCCCAAAAAGGACTGAGTAGGACAGTGGGGAAGTGTAGGCTAAATCCTTTGTCCAAAATTTCTTGCATGTTAGTCTACTTTTGAAAAGACTAATAATGTACATCTCTTCTAAGCTCTATTCAGCTAATTTTCCAAGCAAAGATTTCATGGAAAATTAGGCCAAAAACTAGTGAGTCTTGACGGAGGCTTCTTTCCAAAAGAACAAACTCTGATTATTCTCTAGATACATAAGGTCTATTTGAACATTCAAACAACTGAAAAAAAAATTCTCAGGTTTTCTTTTCCTCTAACTGCCATATAGGCTCTTCTATTTCTACCTTCTATATCGCATCCCAATTTCATACCAGTGTCTTATTTCCTCTCTATGTCACAAATATTATTTTAGCATCTCTATATGTCCACGAGACACATATCCTTTCTCATGAAGTGTATACCCTTTTCTGTGAACCTCCACAACCCATGAACATATTCACGGATAGGAAAATTAAGGTCAACCAGGCTGTTTTATAATTTCACTGGCTTTGAGATTGGTCCTTGTACTTGATATATTGAGAGAGTGACATGCAAGGAAGAGATCTGAGAGATTGCTGAATTTCTGTTTTGTGTTCAGTGTCATTTTTCTGTTGCCATAAAAGAAAAAAAAAAATAGCTCCAATGGATGATGGGTGACAGTGTGGAAGGGACTGTGTCAGTGACTATGTGAGTAGAGTAAAGGAGGAATCTTTAAGAACAGGTTGGGGAGGAAGTTAGAATCCTCAGATATGGCCATTCCATTGTTGAGACTGTCTTGAATTTTCTGCTAGTATTTCTGCCTTTCATGTATTTCTATCCTTTTTGTCTAAGTTTTGATGATTGGAGTTAGAAATTAAAATTTTGATATTTTGTATTCAAAATGTTATAATTTCAGATCGAACTGAAACGCCCATAGTTGCTCTCCATAAAGCATTAATACATGCTCCTAGTATACATTTTGAGATGTTATAAATTAGGCAGTGAAAGAAGAGGGCCACTGTTTAAAGAAGAGGCTAGAACTCTCAGTGTCTTCTCTTTACAGTATATGTTGTAGTAAAGACTAAAAACCAGTTAAGATGGAAAATATTAATTTGGCCAATAATAATGCCTTTGTATTAGAGGAATTTACTAGATGTTTGATACTTTGATTGGGATGCAATTTATAGATTATATTAGAGAAACATTAACATTGAAGTTAGCAAATATAAAAAGTACAGAGGTGACATATATATATATATAAAATATATGTACACATACACATTTTTGTTAAAAGTGAGATAGATAAGCTAAAAAATAAGTGTTTGCAAATCAGTTCTCTCTACAGTCTTATATAATAGTTTTGCATCTTGCAAATGTATTTCTTTTTGTTATTGTTTTTTCATTGTCTACATGAACTTATTGAAATTTAAGTCCATTGTATCAAAGTTCTTACTTGCTCATTTGTCTTGTTACTAGTCTAAATTCTTTTTTTCCTAGAAAGAATTTCATAGTTAAAAAATATATATAACAAGAGATTAATGGAATGAGAATTTGCTATTGTGTATCTGACATGTTTACACACATACACACACACAGTATTTTAAGTGCATTTTATCAATGCATAGTATTGAATGGTGGAATCACCTTTCTCTTCCACTTAGGTTTCCACTGAAGGGACTTTCTGGCTTAGTGCAATACCTGACCTTTTTCCCCCACTACTCACATGCTCATCTCCATAGAGAAAAGACTGAATTATTTGCTAAAATTTGTAGAATGAACTACGTACACTCAATTTATCTCCATTTCCCCTTTCTATTTTAGTGCCAGCTTCAAAAATCATAAACTCTTGTGCCTTTGTTCTGAAGCTTGCAGGCAAATGCTTTGAATTTTTATATCTTTAAGTATGCTTAATTTTAGTTTGAAGTATTAGCAGGCCCTCCGTGCTGTAGATTTAAAGCAAATTTTTTAAACAGCTTACCATCTAGCATAAAGCTGTGATTTTTATCTCAATATCTTTGTCTCTTGTGCCTCATATTGCAATTAATTCCCAACTCAAGAGAGAGAGGTGTTATTTATTTAAACCTAAAAACACCAACAAAAAGAAACAGATTTTAATCGTAATTTTCATTTACAATAGTATGGTAAATATTTCACATAATCATTCATCCAATCCATATGTGGAAACTCTAAAATGCATATGAGTGTGTACATACACAGGTATCCATACACTTAGAAATCCACATAAAAAATTTTCTATGAAATATTTTTTCCCCATGTTGAAGCAGTCTTCAGTATAAGTTATAAGATTTTATTCTGATAAAATTTGATTTCCATAGATTTCAGTTTTGTGTGTGTGTGTGTGTGTGCGCGCGAGCGCGTATATCTTAAAAGTAACCATTTTTCTTCCTCTTGATGTGTTTGAGATACTTTCTAGCAAAGACACTGCATTTAAACTGTACTTCAAAAAGATGAGATAAAAGTAACAGATGAAAATATACTGAAAAAGAACTTCAAAGATTAAATTGATTCTTCAATGTAATTTTTATCCTTTACAAATTATTTTAAAGACTTAAATTTTAATCTACCTAATACCTAGTTTTAGTTTTCAAGAGATAATATGTTATTAAAGCTGCCTATTTAAATTTGCAAATATTTTTCAAAGACAAATCTGGTACTACATAAAGTATTCATTTTGAAATTATTGAGCCTTAATGCCCTGTTTCCTTAATTCCTCATTATAAATTTTTTCATCAAATTCAATTTGTTGATGCTTAGAAGCTCAAGAGTTAATAGAATTTGTCAATTAATTGTTCAACAGAACACTTTTTCATTAAAATAATGGTAAAAAAAAATATGTTAATAGGTTAAGTTGGAAACAAACAAATAGAGCAGGTTTTTTATAAATTATCAACTCCTTTTATTTTTAGCAGCATTTAACTTAATGGATGTTCTCTCTCATTTTGGGTTCCTTGTCACTTATGTTGGCGGAATTATATCTGTTTTCCTCTCATATCTCTGATATCTTTTAAGCCATCTACTTTCTAGGATCATTCTCTGTTACCTGGTCATTAAATGTTGGAGTTCCTTAAAGGTTTAGCATTAACTGTCCTTTCTCATCACTTAAATTAGCTTTCTTGGCCCTATGCACATATTCCTCATGAACTTCTCAAGTTGTGGAAGTGTTTCCATATTTCCAGCCCCAATCTTTCCTCTCAGCATGAATGGGTATAATCACACTTTATTTGGCATTATCAGTTATTTAAAGTCTCCTCATATTTCATCCTCTTTCAGTTTCCTAATTATCTCCACTATTCCTCCAGTTTCACAAGTCAGTGAGAACTAATCGTTGAGAACTTCCTCATTCCCTGTATTCAATTCCTCTACTATGTGTCATCGAATGTGTCCTCCATATTTCTTTTATCCTGTCATTTTTCAATTGTGACTATCCTAGTCCAAGTTACCATCATTGCAGACATTACAGACAGTGATTTAATGTGGATGTTATTATAAGTTAATATCCGAGTATTTAAATTATTTATAATTTAACTTCAGCAAAATATAAAGAGAAAAATATTCAGGAGACAGAGAATTTTGTTCATATAATATCATTTCATTAACATGATTTTAGTCAGGAAATTGGAGAGTACTAATTGTTTCATTTCTCCAGAGTAAGAATTACTACTAGCCATAAATAACACATAACTAATTTATTTTCTAGAAATTTCTTAGGTTGATATCCTGTAATAAGTTTGCCTAGATGAAGATCTTTGGTTATATTCGAGAATATAAAATATATTCCATTAAAGACCATAATTACTATATTTTATTTTTTATTATTAGACTTTCTTCTACGTGTGACATTCCTTGGAGGACTCAGTGACTTGCAAATAATGTATTCCAGGAGAGATCATAGATATTAAGTAGAGGGAAAGAGGTCGGCATTTGAATTAAACAGATCAGAATTTAAATCCTAACTTTGGTCATTTACTTTTTTATAAACTTTCATGATTTCTTTAATTGCTTTTGACCTCAGTTTACTCACCTGTAAAAGGTTACTAATACCTTATCTTGGATTATGAGAAATATCAACTAAGATATAATTCATGAAATATATTATGAGGCCCAGAGCATAGCCTCACGCATTCTTGAACAATACTAAACTACATAATGGAAATATTTCAATTTTTAATTTTTTAAAAAACTTTATAGAAACATTAGGATCTAAATTCAATTCTAAATACGAATTCCATTAGTAAAATTATTTGGTGTGTAGTTTGCTTCATTAATATATGCTTATTAAAACTTCTCGAATATATTCCTGGAGCTCCAATTGTACAATTGGTTAGTGTGTAGTACTTATATGAATATATTCCTTTTATTTTGAGCTGCTTTGAATTTCTTATGATAGCTAATTTGTGCATAAATTGTAGACTAATGTTTTAGATAAAATCTTGCTCCTGCTTTTTGCATTATTCTTAATCTGGCATAATTGTGTTAAGTTACCTTAGAAAGTAAATCTCAAGTAACACATGCTTATCTTTATAAACCAATAATAAAAGACCAATTACGTAATTGTTTAATAAATTTTTATCCCTGAATTTTTAATTTGGAAATTTAAACTCGAAAGAACCAATTAAATATAATTTGTCTCTACAATTGGAAAAGTCATGTAATTGTTCTCATTTTTTTCTAAGTAGACAATTTTGTGCCCAATTTTCTCAATTCAATATATTTTATACAAAGCATATGGAGTAGTTTTTCTACATCTTCCATCAGGCATGTGGAGGTTGGTGAGAAAATAGATCATAAGAAAACATTAAAAAATTATATATGAAATACATTCAAGATGTATAAATAAGGGAACCCAAATGCAGATTTTTTATGGCCTGGCATATTTAAGAGTGAGAAAAGCATTGTATTCAAAGACTTGATCTCACTTTTGCACAAATTAAATATGAGTAAATAGCAAAGCAATATTTATTTTTGTTTTCTATAATTTTAATGATGCAAGAAAATTTATTTAACATTTAAGTTTGGTTAGTGATTAAAAATCTGATAACATTTAAATTTAATGGAAAAGCTAAATCCAGTTCCTCTAGAGCAACAGCTATATAATAATCATATCCTATAGATTAGAAATGGAAGACCTTACAGTCTTTGGCATTCACACAAAGAAGAAAACTGGAAGAAATGTGGGGGAAATTTTTTACGGTTTCCTTCATGTTCCTTTAGCATGGTGTCTGAACAGGTTAAATAATGTTTAATTATACATTTTTATAAAAATGAATAAGATATTAAACTCTTTGTGGCTCCCTAGATTCAAAGCATTATGTTAATAACTTTATATACATTTCCTCATTCGACTCTCATAGCCTCATTATGTGGTGGTGAAATACAATTAATAAAAATTCTTTTTTTCCAATTGTGAAAACTGAGGCTTAAAGATATTAAGAAATATTTGAGAGATCACACTTCTATAAATTGGTAGAGCTGGAGTTTAATTTCTGTCTTTTTAAATATGAGAGCTTAGTTTCTAAATCACTGCAGTATACTACCTTCATCTTAGAGTGTATTGATAATCCAGACTAGGTATTTTACGTCTTGTTACTTTCACATAAAATGACATATCTATAATTACAGATATAGTGCCTCATTTTAGTCTTAAAATGATCTATAACTACCTAATCTCATATAAGGTTTATAGATAATGCAATTTAGGCTTAGAGAAGTTAGATTTTAGATCAAATAGTACATAGCAGATTTAAGCTTAAGCCCTCTGATGACTCATGTCTTGGAAGAGGTTATTCTAGTTGTATGAGTTATTCAAATTATATTTATTCATATATATATACATATATATACACACACACACACACACACACTTTTATATATCTTCTTTTTGAGAATGCCACTCATTTACAAGGTGCAGGATTACACACACACACACACACACACACCACCACCACCACTGCCACCACCACCACCCCCCACCACCACCCCACCCCACCCCGCCTATTTTAACAGAAATTTATTTACTTCTATTTGCCAGATATATATTACTATGGATAGAAATTTTTAAAAAAATGAATCTAGCCTTCAAAGACCTTAAAGCTTAATAAGATTTAAAAAAAAATGATTAATAAACAACCAATTGCAGTGCAGTGAGATAAGTACTTTCCTTAGTAGCATAAACTATTATGGAAGTGCTACAGCATTCTGCCTTGCATTGGAGTCTAGAAGAAGAGCTTCTTCTAAAGCCCTGGGACAGAGTAAAACTAATTACTAACTTGGCCTTATAAATAATGTGTTCCTATCCTTTGAGTTAATTAACTACAAGATCATTCAGTCAATCTGTATGCTTCAGGGAGCTCTATTCAAGAGATCTTGCAAGTGGCTCTGTTGGTCTATCATTTGGCTGCTGCCCTCAAGAAGCTCACAATGAAGTAAAAGAAATGAGAGATTGCATTTCAGAGAATGTTAGACTGTAAGGACGGGGGACTTTCTGCTCTGTACGAGTGTATTCTATTTGTAATGACGATCCTAGTAAGAACTCAAATAATTACTGAATAAATGATTGAATGACTGAATAAATTTGAAGAAAAAACTAGACTTTGACATAAGATATACCTGGGTTCAAATCACTATATCCTCAACTACTAACTTTTTTGATTTGGGGCTTTGAGTAATAAATGCATCTAACTTTTATAGTAGTTCTGAGGATTAAAAATATGTATGTGAATTACAGGTTTCTTTGTAATTATTCATAAAATATAACAGATCTTCAAACTGACAAACACACATAAAGATTGTTGAGCAATATCATGAGAAAATTGTAAACCACAATTATTCGTAGAAAGGATAAAGTACTAAGTCAAAGAGATAGTATGGTGAATTGAACTTGAGCTTCATAGATAGACTTCAGTGTTTCTGGCTCCCGATTTCCTACCTCTTCTTTAAGCACATTGTTTGTCTTTCCTATGAAGATTAGGTAGTAATACTTACCTTACAGGGATTAAAGACCTGGAGATTAATTAACATAGTGCCTGGTAAATAGCAGGGATTCCAAAATGGGTATCTAGCTAGTGATTACTCTATATTGGAACAGTCAAGGGGATTTTTACCAAGGGGGAAAAATGGGTAAATTAAACAAACAAACAACAACAAACAAAAATACAGGAACGTACTCAAATAGAGAATAAGGACAGATAATGAATTTAAAATATGGAAAAGCTAGAATGTTTATGTTACTTCGAAAGTTACATATGCAAGAAGCAGCAACAATATTACCCAGTAGAATAACTATGACTGTTTTACAGCCATAGCTGACTTTGCTTAAAAATAAAAACAAACATGTATTAATTACTCCATGATCAGCACTTTAAATGAGTAATTTGTTGAATGCTTTTTAAAGTTAATGATATTAGCATTCCTATTATTAAATATCTTTTGTGGATTAGGAAAGTGAGGTTTTATAAAGTTTAAATAATTTGTCCAAGCTCCTACATCTATTGAATGAATTTCCAGAAAGTATTTATCAACCAATTTGGTATTTCTCCAAGAATGGATCATGGATACACGCATTAGTACTTCTGGTGATTTTTAAATGCATATTTTCGGTCTTTACTTCAGCCACTAAATTCCTGAGCCAGACCACATTTTTAATAAACAATCTAGGAAAATCTTACATACATTACAATTTGAAAACTGTTCCATTATATCTATACCCTAAGAATTCAGATGCTAGCCCAGATCTTTAACATAGTGTTGTGTATGTTAACTAGGATCTCACCTTCAGTTTCCTTATCTACGAAGTGGGGAAAATAATATACGTGCTGCATATCATTATTTTTGAGGATTAAAAAATACTCATGCATAAAGCCCTCAGCAGAATATGGCAAATTGCATTCAGAAAAGTTAGCTTCCATTATTATTTAGTCATTTCCTTCAAGATTTCCTTGAGCTAGAATAGGTCTCAGAGACCAGTTTATTCATTTTAATTATTATTCTCTTCACATTCATTTTCTCAGACTAAAGAAACCTCATCTTCTGGTTTTCATGGAGGCATTTCATCATCCTGGCCATTTAAATTACATCTTCCTGAGCTTTTTTCAACTACATTGTATCTTTCATTTCACTAGCAATCACTTGAGAGAACATTGCAGATGGGTGTCTCAAAATAATTTCACAGTAGGGTAAGCTTATGTTTTGTGTTAGTTTCCTACCCTTCCTAATGCTGCCCAGCCTTTTTAGTCTTCTTGTGCACATTAGGAGAGAAAAAAAGCCACATCATTGAGTTTCCCTTTCCTGGGTAGGAACTAAGAGCTCATTGCCTTAAAAAAAAAGTGCTTAAATTTGTTTTCTTTAAATGCATTATCCTAATTAAAATAATACATTTTATATTCTCATAGCATTTTATGATTCAGAAAATTCATTTGATCAGAAGCCATAAAGGTACCAGTTCATTATAAATATGTTATACTGTCCTACGGCCTTTCTTAAATGCACATACATATCCACACAGATGTAAAGCAAAATCAAATATTTTTCTCCCCTTATCCAAATCTTACTCTACAACCAATATGAGGTAGAATTTAGGAATGATTCTGCAGTACGTATATCCTATGTGTAAGAAAATAGACTTTTGGAGGTATGTTTAAAAGATTAAGAATGGAAAAAGTATATGTATCATCAACTATTAGTTGCAACTAAACCAAAGTCTCCTGATTTCCAGCTCAATTTTTAACTGTGCTCAACTGTGTCTTGGTGGAGCCACAGAAATGCTCCAGGACACTTCAGCTTTGGGGGCAGGCAGATCAGTGTATCCTGAGCAAACAACCCCTTTCAGCCCCTTCACTAAAATAGCCCAATTTCAAGTATTATTATCTGGCATAAAATTTTACTTTAAGAAAATATGCTATGGCTCAACAGGACTGCAAACTACTAGATAATAGACGGTTATTTTTTTTTTCAATCCCCAGCCTCCGAGATCGGATTTAAAAAAATTTAATAATGCTAGGTAACAGCTCCACAATCTCAGGGGCTTAAAATCATGCTATATAGTTAGTAGAGAGCTGTGCTACATTTAGAGTCAGAAAACAAGTAATGACCACTAACAGCCAACTTTATAAAAGAGAGTATGCTGAATAAAAGAACAAATAAACACCTATACAATCCCTAATCTCATGAATCTTAGAGGAGTAAGTAGATTCTGTTAGAACAAGATCGATAGTTGAATCATGCATTTTTATCATAATATGGACATCAGAAGTAGAATCTGACAGAGTATAAAAAGTGAAACAGTATGGAAAATGAGACCTTAAAGATCATTGATCATGTGTACTATTATAAAAACTTTAACCTCTGTTTCCCAATCTCCTTGTTATAAATTATAATTAAAGTTAATATGATAAATTTGATAATGTAATGAAAATGATTGCAACTTTTAGAAAGAATATAACTTTTAAAAAATCTGTTCAAATTTTTTACAAAATATCAATGAACAAGTTTAAAAAAATACTCAATTGGCTTTTTAAAAGCCACATTCTTAGATTAACAGTTGTGTCAAGCAAGAAAATAACTGAAACCTTTTTTGCAAATACTTTCTGCAAGCCTATGATTAAAGTCTCATTATCATTTGCATTTACCAATACACAAATCTGAACCAAACAAGTACATTTTGATATCTAATCCAAGAAAAGAGGTGAGTCATATATTCATCAAAACTTCTTTCAGCATTCTATAATTGCCAGTCTTGAGGCAATGAAGGGTGATAAAATAAAGCTATGACAGATATTTACTTACAAACAAATATCTCAAAATAACTTATTACAAAGATTTAAGAAAGGGAAGGCTGGTATATCTTCAGACAGTGGAGGCAGGATACTTCCACTAGTGAGCAAGGTTCAACAGAATTTGAAGGTTTTACTTTTCCAGATTCATCTGTCTTTTCATTTTTTTTTTTTTTTTTTTTATCAATCTTAGGGTTCCACTCCTTTCAAGGCAATGCCCAAATCCTAACATAAAAAACATGGCTATGAAGTGCAATTGAGTTTCATTTTAATTCTACAATTAGCCTAATTAGATTTTGGGTGAAACTTTTAAACATGCCTGCATTATAGCTACAAAAACAAACAAACAAACAAACAAACAAAAAAAAACACAAAAGAAACTCTTGTACTCTGATTTCTGGAGATGAAAATTTTAAAGTCTGAGCCTATCTTTGTCTTTTTTAAAGCTCTTCACAATTGTAAGAAGCAGCCAGCAAATACTTGACTCCTCTAAACTTTTTAAATTGACATTTCGTTTCAAACCACTGAAAAAATGTAATAATATGAATAATTCTGATGCATCTGTATGCCATAGATTACTAGATCACATTTTTCTTTAACAACAACAAAAAGCTGTTATGTGATCAAGCTCCAAGAGGAGAGCAATCCAAACCCAGAATCCCATGTTGAAAGTTTTTTTTGTGGAACCACTCCTGGTACTAAAACTGAATTAGTTAGGGTTTAATTAGCAAAACCCCATCCTAGGCAGTTTAATAGAGTGAATTAATTATAAAGAGATGGAAACACTGGAAAGCTACACAAGGGGTGGAGAGGCAACCAAAAATTACTAACAGCAGGGGACTTTGATCATCTTTAGTTTTGGAAAACCAGAGGAGGAGATGGCATGATCAGGGTCAGTTCTAACCAATAGAAATTGGAACTATGGTGGAGGCTGCCTGAGGAAAGCTAGGAAAATGAAGTAGAAACGAAAAGTGCTGGTTGTTTCTCTTTCTCAAATTCTCCAAACTCCTTATTGTGTTTCTATTGGCTAAACCCAACTAGAATCCTATTGATGAATGATCTTTGGAAATATAATTTGAAGAATTCAGTGCCCATTAATACTATTTAGGTCAGGGGAACTTCAGGGAATGTATTGAGAGCAAACTGGGAAGTGACAAGCACACTGATTGTCATGACTACTTTTCAAAGATGAGAGAGTGGTAGTAAGGTATTTGAGTTTCTAAGAGATTATCACAAACTTTTATCAATTACATTTATAGATTTTTTTAAAATCATTTGTTTCTGGAATAAAAAGAAAACTTTTTTTGGTAAACAGTTACATGGTCTAATCAAAACACCTTGAGTCAGGAAGTTATTTTCATTTTGGACCTCTGGTCATTTAAAACCAATATCTATTGTTCTCGTCAGTTAAGGAAAGTGTTTATGAACCACAGTACATTCATTTTATCCTTGACTTCTTAGTGTTAGTACACTAGTACTTTGCATTCTTATCTGATGTATGTGTCACATATTAACATCATCAATAAACATTCTGGAGACTCCTATTTCCTCTCCAATGCTTTCCCTATACCATGCTTGATTTCCAATATTCTAAATCACAGTATCTTTCTTTGTGAAACAGACATTACATATATGACATAGTTCTAGTTCAAATGGTGGATTCAATTGGTCTGGCAACTTTGAAATACAGTATGGCAGATTTACTGAAGCCTAATGTAAGCACACCCATTGGCAATTCCACTCTTTGACAATGCTCATTCAAAGAGATGTAAAAGAAATTTCATAGCAGTGTTATTTGTAATAGATCAAAATTGGATACTGTCTAAATGCCCATTACTAATGATATAATCAAACTGATTTATCAACACAATTGATTATTACACAATTTGAATGAATTATCTACAACTATATAAGTCATTATGGGTGAAGTTAATCAAAAGGAGCTAAACACAAAAGAGCACATATGACTACATTCATATAAAATAACAAGAGAAAATATTTAATCTATGCACATAGAAATCAGCACAGATTTCTCTTGCTTGTGTGGGGGTAGTGACTAGAAGGAACACGAGAGGGGCTTCTGTGATATTGACGATGGTATGTGAAAATTTTACCAAATTGTATATGTTGTTATGGGCTGAATTGTGTCTCCTCGTAATGTGTATGTTGAAACCCTAATCTCTAGTACCTCAGAATGTGAATGTATTTGGAGATAAGGCCCTTAAAGAGGTAATTAAGTTCAAATGAGGCCTTTAAGATGGGCCCTATCCCAGTCTGACTGATATCTTAATAGGAAGAGGCAATTAGGTCAGAAAGAAGCACAAATGCGCACAGAAGAAAGATTGTATGAGGATACAGTGAGAAGGCAGCCATCAGCAAGCCAAGGAGAGAGGTCTCAGAAGAAATAAAACATTCCAATACCTTGATCTTGGACTTTCAGCCTCCAGTACTGTGAGAAAACAAATTCCTGTCATTTAAGCCACACAGTCTGTGGTGTTTATTGTGACAGCCCTAACAAACTAATACATATGTGTATTCTTTATGTATATTATCCTACACTATTTTTTTTAAATTTACGACATGTATGCCACTTACTGCATACTATTCAGCAAAGACTAGTACAGTACTCTCTAATCACATTAATATGTCTATAGTAAAATATGAATATTCACACTAGTGGGATAAATAAAGATTATAAATAGCCTCACTTCCATTTGTGTTAGATTTAGCTGCTAAATAAGTTTTGCTATCAAGCTATAGAAAAAAAAAAATTAAAGAAAAAGAAAGTCCTTTGGATTTAAAGATTTGTGGATTTGGAAATGTGGATAAGTCATTGTGGCCCTGGTCTAAAATAATTTTTAAATGATATATTGTTTATTTCCAATTGCCATTCTCCACTATAGTAACATCAATTGCCTTTTCAAATACCCTTGAAAATTTCACATTGTCGTTTGAACCACCAGCACACTTAAAATGCTTTAGGCACTTTGAATTAGAGCATGGTAAATATAAATACAGGGTGTTTGTGAGAAGACTTAGGTACTACTGTGAGCCTTGTAGTATAACACAGCCAGTATATTAAAAAGGCCAATAAAGTGAGGCCAAAAGAATAAAATAATTTATGAAGTACCATGAAATATGCCCCTGGAAATTATACTCCTCTGAGCCCAACTTCAATTCCTAGTAAAACTATGGAATTAACATAGAATAGTATTGGGACTATTAAATAGGTTTAAAAATATCATGAGTAAAACTTGATAGCCTTTTACTAGAATTATAAAATGAAGCTGATAGAAAAATAACACTTTTATCCTTATTCAGAAAGTCACTCGATCATATCTCAGGGAAAATCCCCTGATCTCATTTCAAGCCAATGAGGCATACACCATCTTGAGTACTATTAATAAATCCTCTGCTGGTTTTATTTTCATCTTACATGGTCATATCCATGTGATACCAAAGACAATTTTTACTTTTACTTGCTAGGCTATATGGTTCCTGTATAAATGAAAAAGTTCCACAAATCAAATAGGTACTACCAAATGTTAATATGTGTCACTCATAAATTGCATAGTTTGCTTTTCTTCTGGGAGGTGAGAAGATGTTGAAAATATCTGTGAAGCCTACTCGAAAATTAAATCGAACTTGTGTTTAATCCAGGAAGAGAATAGTAGACATCTAGGTTAAAAAAGGTTCAAGAGGGCAAGTGATATTTTGAGGAAGATGATTTTGTGAAGGTTTATCCGATATCCTTCTCGCCCTCTTCAATTCATGCTTAATACACATGAGATCACCATTATCTTAACAGGCTTTTTTAAAAAGGTAAAATCAGTACATTAATGGCAATAAATTTGTGACTTTTAATTTCAAAAATTGAGCTCCAGGTGTTTTATTTATATATATATAAAAAATAAATATATATATATATTTTTATTTATAAAAATATTTTATATATAAATATTTTTATTTATTTTTATTTATATATAAATTAAAATATATATATATATATATATATTTTTTTTAAAGAACCCATGATTAGACAGACTCAGAATGCTTATTCTTTCCATATCTTTCCATTTGGAAGAGTGAAAACCTGGCAGGAGTTTTCCTCACTACCACATCAGATTAGCAATGACTGAGTGAGTTGTGAAAGCACTGGAGTGAGAGAGCAGACAAGTTTCTCGTTACATACCCAAAATGATCTAGTCACTATTTTGTCTAGTATGGACTGTAAATTGTGTTGAAAATTTACATACAGTGTCTATAATTTATAAAGTAATGGATGTTCAGAATAATTAAGCATTTTGCCCATGTTTCCCTAACATGCAATGGACAAATCTGGAATTTGAACCCTACTATTCTATCTTTAAAATTCAGGATGAGAAAATATATAAAAGGAGGGAGATATTTAAAAATAAAAAATAGTATATGGGAGTTTAGAAAATATTACTTTGGAGTTAATTCTAATAAAGCAGGCAAGACAAAATTCAAGTTGAAGAAATTTCAGGCACATTTACTAAGAAATGTTAGCTCTAAAAGTAAGTTGACTTTGAAAAATAAAGAGATAATTGAGATCTGAAACTAAAGATCATATTTTGCTCTACTTTTTCTAATACTCTTTGGGTAGTTCATGGGCTTGTTGAATGAATCACCAGGCTATGAGTATTTGGTTGGAAGATTAGACATATGTATTAAAAGCTTTGTTCAGAGAATCTACATGTTGAAAAAAGAATTTTAATATTTCTCTTCCTTGGGATAAAATATTATTGTTTAGAAAATATTATTATTGTTAATGTCCTTTAGTAGTTTGGTCCTCTGAGGAAACTCACAAACCCCCAGCAATATGTTTCACCTACTTCTTTATATGCTTCTAACAACATTTATCTTAACCTACTATGTTAGGTGACTTTTTCTTCTATGTTATCCTTTTGCTCTCTCCTTGTTTATATTCCCAATATCTAGCAGAATCTCTACCATACAGTGAGTACTAAAAATTACTAAAAACATCCAGAATATGTCCTCTACTTTTTTAACTACTCTTTTCCATATATCTGGATTATAGTGTGTCAGGGAGGGGTTACCAAGCATAAATCTCTACAGTGCTCCAAATTGAAATGCAGATGCAACTAGAAGAGGAAATGCATTAATTTGCTGGGGCTCCTAGAGAATCAGGTCCAAAAAGGAAAGGGAAATTCTGGTAGTACTGCCAAGAGAGGGACTCCCATGTACAGCCACAAAGGTGGTGGTGCTAGGAATTATAAAATCACAGCACACTGCTTACTTTACAAATGAAGCAACTGCAATTTAGAAAGTTGAAAAGTCTAGCTCAAGATTATTAACTTTAAAGAAAAAGCCTTCTTAGAGCACATAGAACATTGTCCAAGATAGATTATATATTAGACCACAAAACAAGTCTTAATAAATTTAAGGAGATTGAAATCATATTAAGCATCTTTTTCAACTACATAGTTTGACATTCTTGCAAATCTCTTGAATATTCAGTTTAATAGAAAATGAATGGCCTCATATCTGCTTCCTCAATCTCTTACAATATTGCACATCATATAGTCTCTAAAAACCTCCATTACACATTCACAGAAAATAAAAGATAAAAGAGCAAATGAAATCTTAGTATTTTTACGAAATTAGTTTTCACCTTATAAGCCACCTAAAATTTTTGAGCCCCCCGAGGAACTCAGACTTCCCTTTGGGAATTACTCTTTTAGCAGCTATTTTTAATAATTTTCTGGCACTTTTCATTGCTTATGTGGAAGGCTGTGGCCAAAATATTTTTTTCTTCCTATAGCTGAGCCCTTTTGCATAGGTAAATGTTTATAAGAATCTTTCTTTGTGCTTGAATTTTAGTAACTTCACCAAGATAAGCTTTGCTGGTTTTTGTTCTTTATCAATTTATTATTTACTAACTTCTGCCCTTTTAGATAACAATTAAATGCTCTCTTTCACTTATGACACTATTCCTTTATTTTTAAATATTATTGCTGTTCTGCTTTTGCTATTTTTCAGAAAAATGATTATGTTTATGTCATACCTTCTTTGTATTCCCCCTAGCTATTCTTATTTAATCTAGTTTTTCTGATGATCTTTTAAATTTTCTACTGTGATAATTTTTCCCTTCAAGTCTTTCATAATTGACTTTGCATAGAATCCCTTGCTCTTTGCTTCTAATGTGTATTTCATTTTGGCAATGACGATGTTGTAATCTACAGTTTAATGAGCACTGTTCTCTGTTCTCACTTTTGATGTCATTCCATTATTTTATTAACTCTGCTCTGCACAATATTTTATGGAATCAAAGGATATCTTGTTTTCAATAATTTTAAGCATGTATGGTATTATTTTTCTCTAAAATATCTTCTTTTCTCAGAACAACTTTCTTGTATTTTTTTTCCAGCGGCCTGTGATTTATGATCCTTTTCTTTTCCTATTAGTATATAGAAAGATACCCTGTTGAATCCTTATGTTAATTACTCAAAAACAAATGGGAGAGTTTTTTTTAAACCCTTGTATTGAGGTTTGAATGACATATAAAAAACCTGTATACATTCAATGTATGCAATTCAGTGAGTTGGGATATAAATATACATCCATGAAACTTTCATAACCATCAAAGTCGTAAACATATCCATTGCCTGCCAAAAATTTCTCCTACCGTAGTTATTATTATCAATATTGTTTCTGTATAGTAAGAATATTTAAAATCTATCCTCTTAGAAAAATTTAAATATACAATACAGTATTATTAGGTATAGACACAATGCTGTATAGTAGATCTCCATAACATATTCATCTTGCATAACTGAAACTTTGTACCTTTTGACCATCACCTTCCTGTTTCCCTCCCCTCAGTCCATGGCAGCCATCATTCTACTCTCTGCTTCTATGAATTTGACTATATTAGATTCTGCATATAAATGAGATAATATAGTATTTGTAATCCTGTGTCTGATTATTTCACTTAGAATAATATCCTCTAGATCCATCCATGTTGTGCTAGATTCCTTTCTTTTATAAGGTTGAATAATAATATTATATTTAACATATATTATGTACTTCAACATAATAAAGGCTATATATAATAAGCCTTATATAATAAGCCTTAGTTAATGTCATATTCAAAATGAAAATTGAAAGCTCTTCCTCTGAGATCAGGAACTAGACAAAGATACCCAGTCTGGCCACTTCTATTTGATGATTTAATATATATATTTCTCTGATGAGCTGACTTGGATAAGCAGCTGAGAAGTTGATTGCAAGTTTCTTTCTGTTTTGTACCTTTTACATTCAGCCTGCTTCTCATGAATAACAGTTTTAAAAGGTAAAGACAAAAAAGATATATCTATAGAAGTCTCAATTCTCAACTTTGCAGAGATTTTAGCTGTTTCCCTATAACTACTTTCCCATGTCCCTCTTCCTTACATCCAGAAAAACAGTTTTTTCAGAACTTTCAGAACTCAATTTTATGAAAATTTCTAGCCTTCTAGAGATCAAAGGGAGCTATATTTTTATATTGATAAGTTGAATACTCTTTTTTGCAAAAATTGTCTCACAATCCTGCCTATGTCTCAAGGGCAATAATTGTGATTATAGACATGTGAAGGCTACAGATACTATAATTATTAAATCATAGAATCATCTTCTAGTATAACATGTCTACTAAATTCATTGCCAATGAGAAAATTAGCTATCTACTACAGGAATTAGAAAACTACAGCTCATGGGCCAAATCATGACCACTGTCTGTTTTTATAAGTAAAGATTTATTGGTACACAGCAACGAACATGTATTTACACATTGTCTGGCTGCTTTTCTTTTACAGTAGAAGAAAAGGGTCACTATGACAGACTATCGTGAGCAATGCTTATCAGATTCACTATTTGGTCCTTTACAGAAAAAATAAGATTTTCTGAAGCCTAATCTATAAGAAGGTAAAATGAAACATGATAGAAATTACATAAAGACTTTATCTATTGAGCTCTAAAAAGTTATATATTTAAGAGAAGATGAGCTCAGAAATGCGGGAAAACTTTATTAGTTCTTTTTATAGATCATTTAGGCAAAGATTCTAAGTATCCTGAGTGGAAACACATTTATATTGACATTGCATTTAAACAGATTTGTTATGCAAATATAGAGTATAAGTAAAAATAACTGAAATGTGCAAATGTATCTGAGGTCAAAATGAGTTGGTGAGATCTGAAACATCAATCACAAAATAATTCTCTCTATAAAAAATGGAAAAGCTAAATAAAAGGCACAGCACCTCACAATTATGATGTATCTGGATTTAAGTTGACAGTGGTTTTTTAACAAACAAAAATAAATCCTGTTCAGATAGAATACATTATTTTTCTAAAATAAATGATAGAATTATTTAGAGCAAAAAAAAAGGAATTTATTGGAAATGACAAAATAAACTTGTTCCTTAAGGAAGCAGAACATTTATTTCTGTTCTCTTCAGAGACTAAGTTTATATTTTCTCCATGTAAAAAGCAGAAATAACAAAGTAAAATTCACATATACTTTATTACTAGCCAGCCATGCATAAATGTAGTTTACAAAAACAAAGCAACAAAATATTTTTTTTAAATACCAATATGTGCGCATTGGAGTTAGCTTCTAATGTTGAAAATGGAAAACAACTTCAAGTTTATCAGAGCTTTTAAATAGCAATCTGAGATCAAAACTCTGAAAAGGTCAGATTGCAAATGGGAACATATTTAGTGTAATTGACAATGCTATTATCGTAAGTTGGAATTACAGAAAAATATTTGAATTGAGTATAAAAATAATAACCATTTACTTATGTGTTAGTCAGGATACATCATTCTGTTTTCAGTTATAGAAATCTAACTCAAAGTGTCTTAAGCAAAAAAAAAAAAAAGCACTGATATATAAATCAAATAAAATAATCTGAGCTACTACTCAAAGTAATATGAAATACTAGAATTCAGGTAACATCATCAGAATTTAGATTTTCTCCAAACATTCTCTTTGGATTCATTTTACCTCCCCATTGTGGTCCCTGGCCACTATAGGCTTATAGCCTCCCAGCTCCATGGTGTAAGAAAGAATTTCTCTTTCCCAGGAGATCCATAAAAGGTTCCTAAATTACTATAATGCTATCAAATTCTCAAAGTTTAAACAATTAGAAAATTCAGTGCTGGCTAAAGCCTGCCAAATTGCATTTTTTATGGGAGTGTCAATTAGAACCACTGTAGAGATCAATTTGTCAATATCTGAGAAGGAGGTCATATGAGGAAGATGAATAAACCTTTTTTAAGTCACATAACACCATAAACTTAAGACCCTTTGGCCAAAATAATATCTAGAATATACTCTAAAGGAATAATTAGAATAGAAATTTTTATTCACCAAAAAGTTCATCAAAATTGTATTTATCATTAGACAAAAGGGCTTCAAGGGTACTATTACTATTTTCCAGAGTCATACATTTAAAAGGTATAGCCATCTAAAAACATCCAGTATATATATTATATATAATTGTTTCCTTTTTCCAATTCTGTAGTGTTATTTCTTTCATAATCTTTCTTATAAACTTCTCCTTTTTTTCTATATTCTTATATATTACTGAGTTTATCAAATGGTTTCATAGAAATTTTTCTTTTGTATTTAGCAGTAGATTATAGTCAGAGGATTTCTTCTTAGTTTACTGAGTGCTTTTTCCAACATCTTTCCTCATACCCACAGCACTTTTTGCTAATGGGTGTTCTATCTTGTTTTGTGTTACTTTTCTCCTATGCACTCAGTCAAGAAAACGGTGTTTCTCCATACTCATCATCAGTCTAAAAAAATGAAAAAAAATTTTTCAACTGAAAGAATGAAGATTTTTAAAATTTCTCTCCCTTTGTGTGGTGGTCTTTTTTTCATATCTACAGCTGGAATGCAAATTGACATCCCCACCTCAGTCCACTTCTTCATCTTTAACAAGATTTCATCAGTTTTGTCTCTACTCAGGTGGCATTTTCCTCCTGTGTTAATATTTTCTGCTCTTACAGACAGTTATAATATGACAAACTACTATTCCTACCAAATTCAAATAACAAAGTCTTCATGTGGCAGCACTTAACTAAAGTCATGTTCCCCTGGTGCCTAGAGTTCATAGAATATCTTGAACTAACCAGTGGTTCAACCTGCCACTTAACAACCACCAATTCAAACCAAGTAGTTTTCTGGGGGTTTTTCTGATTGATTGTTCTTTTTAATTTGAAGTCTCTGCCTGGGTGCAGCAATCATAGCACTCACCATCTTCACCAAACCGGTAAAAAGAAATACTTTGTGTCCCTGAGTCAGAAATTGCTTCCCAATTTTGTCCATTATTTACAGGCAGTTTCTGTGCATAAATCTGTTTTCTCTATGAAAGAAAGAACCTCACTATCTTGGTGTCTTAATGTTTCAGTGGCTTGCTCCTTGGATGTTTCAGTCAGCTTGGTGGACCTGTTTCATAGCTCTTCCATTTGTTTTCCACCCTCCTCATACCTGAGACATATCCTCATAGGGACTGGAAGGAGTGCAAGAGGAACAGGTGGAAACAGTATATTTATTAAAATCTTGTCTTGGAAGTGCTACACTGTCACACATATCCATATTCCATTGGCCATAGCAAGTTACTTAGCTAAATTCAAAATAAATGGAGAAGGAAAATATACTTTGCCCATTCTAGTGAAAGCTATGTACTGCAGAGTCAAATAGGAAAGTGCACGAATTAATACTATTGCAGAAAGGCAGTGAAGAACTGGTAATAAATTAGCAACACCTATCATATTTTGTTTTATGAAGCAAACCCAAGGTTCATCTTGTGTTGAAGTATAAGCAAGTTTTATTGTTAATAGAGTCAGCCTGTCTCATAATTTACATCAGTTCCTTCCAGATTTTCTCATTAAGTTACATTTCAATCTTTGCTTTTTGTATTACAAGTTTTGATCTTTTTATATATGTCCAATGTTATGTAAATTCAATGAGATAGAGTTAGAACTTGTTAGACTGTCATGAGGTTGAACTGATGACCTGCAAACTATTTTTTTTAATATGAAAATAATTTTCAAATTGTCAAATGAAAATCCATAACTTTTAATCCTATTGTATCTCCCTTTGTAAACTGAGATAAACTTGGATTCTCTCTCAGCTTCAGTAGTCTTATCTGTAAAAAGAGAATTGAAGCTATTACAGTCAAACCTGGCATAATAGCATATTTCTCAGTAACAGTACACAAAATACTTTATATTTTCAATCATTTATTTGAATTATGTGCTGTCAAACATGAATAAACAAAAATACTTTTTCTCTCTAACTTGTATCTCAGAAAAAAATCCCATAATTTTTTAGTCACTCTAGTTATAAAATGCAATCAGTACATTTTAAAATTCTAATTTCATTTCTACTTATCTCCTCTGACTGGGAAGGGGATGGAGGGAACGTTCTGGGGTATGAAAATATTCTGTCTTGATAAAAGTATGAGTTACATAGGTGTATACATTTGTCAGAAATCAAAAAGAAAACTATACTTAAAATTTGAACATTTTACTATATGTCAAGTTTACCTTAAAAAAAAAAGAACTACATACAACTTTAATTATCATGTTTACTTCTCACAGTGGCATGGGTTAGCACTTTTCAAACTAATTTTTGTGTATCATATAGGTTTAACAAATAAATAAATGTATTAAAAATAAGAGGATGCAGGGAGAACATCGTTGAAGAACATCCCCTGACTTTATCCACTGAGAGGGCATGAAAGCAGTGACATACTAGTAACAGCATTTTCAGAGCCCAGATTTTGGTTTCAAAAGCCACTCTTCACTGAAGAGAAACAGGGGTCTTGAAAAAAAGATTTTAAGTACAGGAAAAGTGAATCTTAGAATATTTCGTTATGCCATAAATGAAAAAAAATAAAACTTCAAAGAATGATGGGAACACATAGAAAGTATATAGATCCCAGACTGAAGGTGCTCAAATGGGCCAATCTAGGATATTTCAAACATCAAAATTAATAGCAGCAATAATAATAATAATGACCACTGAATAATATAAGAATTCATGAAGCCATGGAGAGAGAAAGGGAGGGCAGGAGAGAGGGAGGAAAGGTTGTTCCTTGCAGTAGAATGTCAATAATTTAAAGAAGAAATGATAAAACTGGAAAATCATCTGTGAATGCTAAAATGATTGAGAATATAAATGTGATAAGAAACATGATATATAGTTTCAAAGCCTCTTCCCAAAATTATTTAGTAATTTTGAAGGAAAATATACCGATTTTACAGTAAACTTTGTAGATAGCATTTAACCTCAAATTCATATCATCTAAGTTGTGATAAACTGACATCCTGGACCTCTTACACGACACCTTGAGCAAAACATCATATCCCTTTTGTGATATCCCTGCCAAAAATGTAATAGCTGATACTAAACTTGAGTAAACATCGGACGAATCCATATTGGGAGATATTCCAAAATATAGTTATACATTCACATGCATACAGGTAAAAAGGAAAGATATGTATATTAAGGAATGAAGACAAACCGAATATTTTTATTGGTACAGTTGATGAAAAATTTTAATATGGACTGTGAATTAGATAAGGTACCAATGTTAAATATCTTGATTTTGATAATTATGCAACAGATATGTAAAATAATGTTTTTGTTTTTAAGGCATACAAATTGAAGGATTTAGTGGTAAAAGAGTGTTTCTAATTTACACACACATACACAAATGTTCATAATCTATTTTCTTTTCCATCTTAGGCAATGCCCATGGCTAACAGAATTTGAAGAGTAGAAATATGATCTGTACTTTTGGAATGGTCAGAATGAGGGAAGAAAGGGTGTTTGGTTGATGGCTGAATATAGCAGTGTTCACTGTATAGCCTTTTAACAAACCCTGAAAAATATTTATGTCTTTGATTGTTTGTTGCTCTCTTTAGAATGCTTCTATGTTTAGCTTGGGCCCTACTCATTTATTAATAATGAACAATAAATATCCTATTTATTATTTAATGACATCAGCTTACATGTCTAACATTCAAAGTCTGGATGAAGTTTTTATATCCTTACATAGTGCAGGTAAAATACAGAATCTTTACAAGCTTGAACTTATTATATGCACAGACCCTAACTCAAACATCACTCTACACTCTTGTATGTGGATGAGCAAATTGTTATTCTTGGAATTAGAAATTTTTCGCAACATCTAACTTATATAAATATAAAAATAGTAAATCAAATCAAAATTATTTAAACACTTTCTGTGTGTGTGTGTGTGTGTGTGAGTGTGTGTGTGTAGGCTTTATTTTAAAAATATACGACACCCCAGGCCTAATATTTCTGAGCCAATTAACTTTGCTGCTAAAAATCTTTATTCAGAAGAGTATAAAGCCAAGTTTGTGCTGCTCCATAGCCAGTTAAAATTCCCAGGTACTCTCATGGTCCTTGGAGAGCCACTAGCAAATAGTATTGCCAAGTAAGGAGAAAACTAAAAAAGTCACTGAAGTGTGGTGTCAGAGAACTCTACATAAACAAGAAAAACATAGATTTATAGAGTAACAGCGGAAAGAGAATATGTGGGTGTGAAAAATAAAATTGGCTTCTGAGATTTCACTACAAATATATTGCCATCAATTTTGCTAGATAGGAGGCAGAAAATTGCCTGATGACATTAAAATGAGTGCAAATTGAAAGCAGCAAACATATAGGAGACCAAAATGACTCCAAAATAAAATCTCACCCCATTCATAATATTTATATCTATATAGCCATGAACCAACAACCCACCTGTCATCTGCATTTTTTCTTTTGCAATCAGATAGTGTCTACCATGTAGACATCAAATTCTACCCATAATTATTATGACATGTGACTTTACAATCAAACACTTGATATTATGAAGCAGAAAAGGTTATGTTTGTAGTGTACCAATAATATAAAGTAACATTTCTATGAAATAGTCATGTATCATCCACTATGTAGTATGCAGTGACTGCTATGAAGAGAAAATATGCTAAAGTAAACAAATGACCACTAAGCAAGTGAATTATTCTACTTTGGGCTCTACTATTCATATTCCAAGACTGTAGATTAATAACTTTCTGTTAGTATGCTTTTCTGTAAAATAAGACAATTTTAGGGTCATTTCTATAATTTCTAATTTTGTGAAATTCTGAATCTAAATACTCATAGAAAAATATCTTTTAGAGCCCTTACTCCAGAAAGAAAAATAGTCAATTTTAAACTCTTTATATCATTATGGATCAACCACAGCTTTTTTCTTTGCCTCTTGCAATAGAGACACTGATTTGATCAAAACTGAAAATCATATGAAGATCCATAAATAAGGCAGGCACCTTGGATGATGATGCTAGCCATTGTCACCTCACTTTTCTTCATTGTTTCTAGAGCAAAAATTGGGGACAAGTCTCAGTCTTAGCATGAACTCAAAAAGAAATACCATGACTAGGGTTTTTTTTTTGTTTTTGTTTTTTTGCTCAGTCTGTTGAGGTCTATAAGCAATTAGACACCAATAACAACTATGTAGTCAACTTATCATTACTGAAATTGGGGTAATTATCATGCTTCTCCTCATATAATGTTATGATAAAGGTTCTACTTTCCTTCTGTAGCATTCATGCCTCAAATGCATAATGTGAGTCTACTATTGAGGAAATATCAAAAAAATCAAAATTGAGGGACATTCCACAAAATAATTGCCCTCTACTCTTCACAAAGCCAAGTTCAAGAAAGACAAAGCCTGCAGTACACTTTCAGAGTAATGGAGACTAAGATAACAGGATAATCGAATGCAATGTGCGTTCTTAGATTAGATCCTAGACTGGAAAATATAACAGCTATGACATACATTAATGAGATCATTGATAAAATCTAAATATGGACTCTGGGTTAATAACAGGATTATATTACTGTCAATTTTTATTTTGATATGTGTGCTATGGTCATTGAAAGAATGTCATTGTTCTCAAGAAATAAACAATAAAGTATTTAGGTTTAAAGGGGGGCATGTTATCTCCAACTTACTCTCATATAATTTAGGAAAAAATATGTTCACACACACACACACACACACACACGCGCGCGCGCGCACACACATACAGCATGAAGGGAGGAAGACAAAGAGCAGCGAGGGCAAAATATAAATGGTGAACAAGGGTAATAGAGGGGCCTTACATTATCCTTGCAACTTTTCTAAACTTAAAAGTATATCAAAATAAGTGACGTCAGAAATATGGAAGAGTGAGAGACATCCACAGATTTCTCCCCTTGAAATAATATAAGCTGCATATCTAAAACTCAACAAAAACCACTCAAACTGTACACCAGCATGTCTGAGCATGGGATCTGCACATAACAGCTACCACAGGTCAGAACCACAGGTCAGAACCACAGGTGTCGGGCAGTGGACTGGGAGAAACAAAAAAACTGCCTCTCGCAGCCCACTGAGCTACAAGTAGGAGGGGGAAGGGAGAAGGAGCGGCAAGTTCCCTGAATAGCCTTGCCTGGGAAATCTGTGAGTTCTGCACAGCCAGCAACAGTGCCAAGTCATCAGAGCAAAAAGCAGAAAAGCAGGGACGGCAGAGAAACAACAGTTGATTTTTACCAACTACATTTGCAAAATGGAGGCTGAACCACAGCACCCAGCCTCCAAACCAGAGGGACCCTCCCTTTATACCCTCCGAGACTTAATGCCACAAAGCCACAGAGGAATCTGAGCAATGCTACCGAAACTGTCAGTAACACTGACAGGAACTGAGACTGAGGGTAGAGAATGAGATAAAAACATCTATAAGAAGAAAAGATAATTTTAAGACTTTACATAAAGCAAAGATCCAAGAGGCTTAGATGCCACCTACTGGAAACCAAAAGAAAAACACCTTATTTGCAACAGTCTAGGAACCATTATAAATTTTCTTTCTGGAAAAAAAATCAGAATACATTTCCGTTAATGCCCAGGCAGAGAAATAGTCCATTAAACACCATGAACAACTAAGGTGGCAAGGCATCTCAAAGAAAGAGAAAAATATCCAGAAAATAAGCCTATAGACATAGAAATATGCAACTTAAATGACAGAGAATTCAGGTTGGTACTTCTGAAAAAAACTCAATGAGATCTGATACAAAACATATCGACAATTTCAGGAACTGAAAAAACAACTAGATGAGCAGAATGAGTTCTTCATCAAGGAGATTGAAACCTTCAAAAAGAACCAAATAGACCTTCTAGAGATAATGAACATATTGCAAGACTTGAAAAATGAAATAGAGTCAACTAAATGGAGGAAAGGACCAGTGATATCAAAGATAGAAATCTAGAAATAAATCAGAAGGAAGAAAAGAGAAACCAAAGAATGAAAAATAATGAAAGAAATATACCATCAGGAGAGGAAACCTAAGAATCATGGGCATCTCAAAGGGGAGGAAAAGGAGCAGGAATCAGAAAGCATTTTCAGACAAATAGTTGACAAGAATTTCCCAAATCTAAGAAATGAGCTGGAGCTTGGAATTTAAGAAGTCAATAGAACAGCCAATTATCTCAACCCAAAAAGGCCTTCACCAAGACACATTTATTAAAATTATCAAAAATCAATGGCAAGGACAATTCTCAAGGCAGTCAGGGAGAAAAAATAAAAGGTCACTTATAAAGGAAAACCCATTAGATTATTGTTAGACTTCTCAGCACAAACCTTACAAGCCAGAAAGGAGTAGAATCAAATATTCAAACTTTTAAATGAAAGGAACTACCAGCCTAGAATAATGTATCCAGCTAAGCTCTCCTTTAGATATGAAGGAGAATTAAAGACCTTTCCAGACATATAAAAATTGAGGGGATTCTCCATTACTAGGCCTACAATTCAGGAAATACTGAAAGACGTCAGCTCATCTAAAACAAAACAACAAAAAAAACCAATTAGGACTAAAGTGACTAGCAGGCTGATAGAAGCAGAAGAGTGCAACCTTTACTAGGAAAAGGGCATTATAAGCTTAAAAATAAGAGATTTGTTATAGCAAGATAGTAATGAACGTTCAGCATACATAGGGACAAATTGAGACAACAATGATTGAAAAGAGGATGATTCAAAGATCCAAATTCACAAAGCGGAATGGAAATAAGGCATGCACAGAAGAAAAGGGATAGTATGTACGTAAATATATATATATATATACGTATATATATATATATTTATATATATATATACGTATATATATATATACACATACACACACTATCCCTTTACTTATTTGTAATGGTAACCACACCCCAAAGATTCAGAGCCGAAGTATATAACATAAAACAAGAAGGACCAGAGGGAAAACCCACAAACCAACCAAAATAAAGAAAACAAATACAAGGACAAGGAAGCAATGGAAACATCAAGCTCTACCAGAAAGCAAAAGATAAAATGACTATAAGAAGACCTTATATTTCAATAATCATCCTAAATATAAATGGACTGAACTCACCAATAAAAAGGCACAGAGTTGCAGAATGGATCAAAAAACAAAACCCAATCATACGCGGCCTCCAGGAGACCCATCTCAGTTCCAAAGACAAATACAGACTCAAAGTGAAAGGATGGAAAATGATATTTTAAGCAAATGGCATTCAGAGAAAAGCGGGAGTAGTGATACTAATATCAGATGAAATAGACTTCAAAATAAAAAAAGTAAAGATACAGAGGGACAGTTAATGATGATAAAGAGAATCATGCACAAAGAAGACATAACACTTATTAATATCTATGCCCCGAAATATGTAAAGCAATTACTAACAGAACTAAAGGGAAGAAACAGACTGAAACACTATCGTAGTAAGATACCTAAATACCCCACTGTCGAATATGGACAGATGATCCAAATAGAAAATCAATAAGGAAATAACATCTTTAAATGATACAGCAGACCAATTGCACATAATTGACATTTACAGAGCCTTCCGTCCCAAAATAGCTGCTTATACATTCTTCTCTAGTGCACATAAAATATTCTCAAGAATCGACCACATACTGGGACACAGAGATAGCGTCAACAAATATAAGAGGGTTGAAATCATACCAAACTTGTTCTCTGATCATAATGCTTTAAAAGTAGAGATAAATTGTAAAAAGGAATCAGGAAGAACCACAAATAAATGGAGATTAAACAACATGCTACAGAAGAATAACTGGGTCAGAGAAGAAAGAGATCAAGAGATACATAGAAATGAATGATAATGATAGTACAACATATCAAAACTTTTGGGACACAGCTAAAGCAGTCATAACAGGAAAGTTCATATAATTATCAGCCTACCTACAAAAACAAGAACAAGCCAAATAAACAACCTAACGCTTTATCTTAAAAAACTAGAAAAGGAAGAATAAATGAGGCCTAATGTCAGCAGAAGGAAATAAATCATCAAAATTAGAGCAGAAATAAATGAAATTGAAAACAAAACAACAACAACAACAAAAACAATAGAAAAAATAAATGCAACAAAGAGCTGGTTCTTGGAGAAGGTTAATAAAATTGATAAACCCCTGGGTAGACTCACTAAAGAAAAAAGAGAAAGGATACAAACAAAATTAGGTATGAAAGAGGGGAAATTATGACAGACATTGTAGAAATACAAAGGATCTTATAAGAACTATGAAAAAGTATATAACACCAAATTTAATAACCTAGAAGAAATGGACCAGTACTATGAAAAATACAACCTTCCTAGACTGAATCAAGAAGAACTGGAAAACCTAAGTAGACTGATCAGCAGTATGGATATTGAAACAATCAACAAAACCTATGAAAAAATAAAAGTCCACGATCAGATGTCTTCACCAGTGAATTCTACCAAACATTCAAAGATTTAATACCTATTTACCTCAAAGTCTTCCAAAATATCGAAGAGGAGGCAATACTTCCCAACTCATTTTATGAGGCCAATATCACCCTGATACCAAAACCTGGTAAAGATAACACAGAAAAAGAAAACTACAGACTAATCTCTCTCATGAAAACAGATGCAAAAATCCTAAATAAGATACTAGCAAACCAAAGACAGCAACATATTAAAAAGATTATACACCACAATCAAGTGGGCTTCATCTCAGGGACAAAGGGATAGTTCAATATATGCAAATCAATTAATGTGATACACCACATCAACAAATTAATTATCATTTCAATAGATGCAGAAAAAGCCTTTGATAAGATACAGCATCTATTTATGATCAAAATACTTAACAAAATTGATATATAAGGAAAATATAACATAATAAAGGCCTTATCTGACAAACCCTCAGCCAACATTATACTTAATGGTGACAAAAACCTCCTTTCTAAAATCAGGAACAAGGCAAGGCTGTCCACTTTCTCCACTGTTATTCGATACAATGTTGGAGGTCCTAGGGAGTACAATCAGGCAGGAGAAAGATATAAAAAGCATCCCAATAGGAGACAAGTCAAATTCACTATTTGCAGATGATATGATTCTCTGTATAGAAAACAATAAAGACTCTATAAGAATACTATTAGAAACAAAAAGCAAATCTAGTAAAGTCTCAGGAAACAAAATCAAAGCTCAAAAAGCCATAGTGTTCCTATACTCTAATAATGAAGTGTCAGAAAAAGAAGTGTAAAAAATAATTCCTTTTGCAGTTGCAACAAAAAGAATAAAATGTCTAGGAATAAATCAAATGAAACATGTGAAGGACATATAATGAAAACTATAAGTCTCTATTAAAAGAAATCGAAGAAGTTACAAAGAAATGGAAAGATAGTCTGTGTTCTTGGATTAGAAGAATCAACATAGTTAAAATGGCCTTATCGCCTAAAGCATTATACAGATTCAATGCAATCCCCATCAAAATCCCATCAGCATTTTTTAAAGAAATGCAACAAAAAATTATCAGACTTGTATGGAAGCACAAAAGACCCAGAATTGCCAAAGCCGTTCTGAGAAAAAAGAACGAGCCTGGAGGCATCACTCTGCCCGACTTCAAACCATACTGCAATGCAACAGTAATCAAAATGGCATGGTATTTGCAGCAAAACAGACACACGGACCAGTGGAACAGAATCAAGAGTCTAAAAGTAAACCCACATTTATTATATGGGCAAATAATTTTCAACAAAAAGCCAAAAACATACAGTGGAGAAAGGAAAGCCTCTTCGATAAATGATGCTGGGAAAAGTGGAAGGCCACCTGCAAAAGAATGGAATTAGGCTGTTGTCTATCACCACACACCAAAATTAACTCAAAATGGATTAAGGACCTGAATATAAGACCTGAAACAATAAAATGCATAGAAGAAAACATAGGAACTAAACTCAAGGACCTTGGGCTTAAAGAGGATTTTATGAATTTGACCTCAAAGGCAAGAGAAGTAAAAGCTAAAATAAATGAATGGGACTATATCAGACTAAAAAGTTTCTGCTCAGCAAAAGGAACCGTTAACAAGGTAGAGACAACCATCAGAATGGGAAAATATATTTCCAAGCAACATCTCCGATAAGGGCCTAATATCCAAACTATACAAAGAACTCATACGACTCAATAACAACAAAACACAATGATCCAATCAAAAAATTGGCAGGGGACCTGAACAGACACTTCTCCTAGAGGGCATACAAATGGCCAACAAATATTTGAAAAGATGCTCAACATCACTAGCTATTAGGGAAATGCAAATCAAAACCACAATGAGATGCCATCTCACATCTCTTAGAATAGCTATAATCAACAGGACAAGTAATAACAAATTTTAGAGAGAATGCAGGAAAAAAGGAACCCTCATACACTGCTAGTGGGACTGAAAATTGGTACAGCCACTATGGAAAACAGAATGGAGGTTCCTCAAAAAACTAAGAATTGGTCTACCATATGATCCAGCAATCCCTCCGCTGAGTATTTACCCCAAAAGGCTTGAAAACTCATATGTGAAAAGATATTTGCACACCGATGTTCATAGCAGCACTATTCACAGTGGCCAGGACATGGAAGCAACCAAAGTGTCCTATGATAGATGATTGGCTAAAGAAGTTGTGGTACGTATATACAATGGAATATTACTCAGCCATAAGAAGAGATGAAATACTGCCATTTGCGACAACATGGATGGACCTCGAAATAATCATGCTAAGTGAAAGAAGCCAGTCTGAAAAAGTTGAAA